>NW_008678504.1:39733-88218 GCF_000695815.1 Acanthisitta chloris
AACCACCACCATACTGCTGGTCATGAGTATAAACATAGGAGGGCCAAGCAGTATAGCACACAGTACATTCCCCCAGACTGGTCAGGCACAAAAGCTACTGTTTCCAATCAGTTTTCCAGATCACCTGGCTCTGAATTAGCCTGTCACACACACAAATTTCCCCACTAGATCAGGTACCATACAGAAAGTGGAATCCAATCCATCATGTGCTCTGTATATAGACATTCACAGCTACAACTACAGGACAAGCTGCATTTTAATCCTACTGCTAATTAAGCAGCGACCTAAAAATGCCATGCAGAGTGGCGCTTCAAACATCTGAAGGGTCTTCCTTTCATGCTCACTGAATTATTATGACATGTCAAAGAAATAACTGTCATCCTGATGATAATGCCAAGAATTGTTGCCCTCCCTCCAGTTTACCAGGTACTTGCCATTTCTTCCACACAGAAAGGCAGTGCTATGGGCTCCTGGGTACACCAGTGGCCATTTGAAGCACCAGATTATTTCTCTGACCTTGTAACAGGCATGACTGACACTCAATAAGAGAGTGCTTCATCCATTTCCTCCTGCCTTTGTAGTCCCCATCTAGTCCCAAAGCTAGAAGTCACACCACATCCATTCCGCAGAGCTGAGGCTGTCTTTGAAAACAAACAATAAATAAATGTCATCCTCTTTTCCCAACTGTTTATATTTCTTTGGGATGCAGGTGTTTGCAATGGCACCCCCAGCCTCTGTGACATCCTCGGCACACTACTTGAACATGGTATGAGGAAGTTCACTGCAAAGGGCTAAGCAGAACGTGAGGATTTTGAGACACACCAGTGAATCCTGATGCCTTGGCTAAAACACCTCCAAAGAGGCCAATTTGCAGAGCATACTGGACACCTGCATGGTGAAAAATCAAGTCCCAAAAGGTTTCAAAGGGCTGGTTAATGATGGACTGCAACTTTGCCGCATTAGTCACTATGGAAGAATCTTGGCCAGAGATGCCAGCGAGGTCCTTTCCTTCCCCAGTGGGATATGCAGTAAGGAGCTGGACTTCTCTTTACTCCTGCCACACTTTCTGAAGACAGGCATTAATTGTGATGTGATAGGGTGGCTGCAGCAAGACACAAGCACAGCTGTGCACCTCAACACTGTGCAGAGCAAGGAGTCCTACTTGGGTTGCTGCTCACAGGGAGCTCTCCAGCCAATAAGCACTATGCAGAAGAAATGACCCAGAGAATAGAAGTTATATACAAGACATTTACAAAGCAATTATTCAAGTGACTTGCTCATTAAGTATGGAGGAGGACAACAGTGAAAGTGCATGAGGAGGATGAGAAGGGAGGATTCTCTCTCCAAACTGGAGAGCTGCCTCCTCTGTTTCAGCAGTTTGCAGCATTAAACCCCCATCTAGTAACAGACATGTTCCAAGCAAAGCACTTATGGGTAGAAATCTTGCATTGTTTCTTCTCCTTTCAAGGTATAACAACGTTCACAAGATGAAATTGAACAAGAAAGCTTCATGCCTTAGATGCCCTTTATCAGCACTACACATACATGCCAAGAGTTATTACCCTAATCAAAAATGTCAACAACAAATTAGCCCTGTTTAAAAATCAACAGCCACAAAGGCAGAAATCCAATCCATGCATTCTCTAGTTACAGTCCACACGATACATTCTGCAAGTCTCCTGTGAGCTTGTATTGTGGATGCACACATCACCTCTTGTCACTTAAAACCAGTTCAGCATTCGCTGGACAAATGTTTTCATTGCTGCCAATTTTATGACATTTACATTCTCCATGCCACAGAAAGGAAAGTGATAGAATCAATGAGAATGAGTATGAGGTTTTATCCTCTCTCACCCCTGCACACCTACACTCTCAAACAAAAGGCACTCAAACTGCATGCCTGTTCACTCTAAAATCATTCCTTAGGAAACTGCAAGCTGTTGCTTCCAGGTTAGACTTTGCCATGAAAAAGGAGAAAAAAATAGCTGCTAAGACAGTTCTGTGTGTTTAAAGCACATCTTACACTCTATGAAATGTGGAAAACCAACTGATGTATCTAGTGCTGCCTACGAGCTGTAAAATACTGAGAAATAGCCTGTCTGGGGCTTGACTAAAGGATCGTCCTTCTTGGGTGGAGTGATGCCATATAAAAGGCCACTGCTGTTGCATTTGGAAAGATGCTTTTTTAAGAGCCTAATATAACAAACTGTGCCTGCAGTTCACGCGTTCTGAACTTCCTATGTCCTGTTGTAAAAAGGAGTGTTTGAAGCCACACAGCATAATTTATTTCCAGGAAAAGTGCCTCTTCCTACTGTTTGCTTTCCTCAATAATTCATACTATTCAGCACAACACAATCATCCTCATACCACTTAATGGCAGTATCACAACTGGGTGATTATGTGAGTTGTTAAAAATAAAATAGAATATAGCTTCAGAAATTTAGAATTTCCTCAAAAGCAACATATTTCAACTACCTCCAATTATAATTCTAATTATATATATGCAAAAGCTCTATCCCTAAAAGTGTTCAAGGCCAGGCTGGATGAGGCTTTGAGCAGCCTGGTCTAGTGGAAGGTGTCCCTGCCCATGGCAGGGGGTTGGAACTAGATCATCTTTAAGGTCCTTTCCAACCAAACTATGCTGTGATTCTATACACAGGCCTGGGGGAAACATGTTCAAGTCAATCCCCAGGAACCATTACCAGTTCCATGTTCACAGTGGGTTTGTTGGGAAACTGCAAGCAGAGACTGATTAGAGAACTTTGTCAAGATGGTTCTAGTTTTACTGGATTAGATACATAAGTAGATCACTTTAGATCTAGTTTATTCAGTGTTTGGGGTTCTCAAGGATAGACACAAGGCATCTGCAAGACAAATTTCAAAGCACCCAGTAATTAAATGCCCAAAGAGTGAAGTTCATGTTGCTTAACCTAACAGTGGTATTCATAAATCCAGATTGAACTGCTTAGCTTTTAAGGAATAAACCAAAAGTCATAAAAATATGGTAACATCTTAGCATTTAATGCACAAAATGATTTGAAGTATTTTGTTTTGCAGTTTGGCAGAAGACAAACAACTCAGTCACCCAAAGGAATCCTTCTGGATTATCATTTTATCCAAAAAAATCCCAGCCACAAAATGCCTTTGGCTAATTCTGACATACTCTTTTCCATGCAAACCAACAATATTAATCTGACACATAGTTCAAATTCTGACAACAGGAGAAGAAATAAAAAGCAAACGAAACTTCAAAGAACATGAAATAAGATTTTTCAGAAGTCTTCAGTACTGAGCTAATGAGAATTTTATCGTTAACTTTCCTGGGAAAAGGATTAGGTCTAATACAAACACTTTGGATATCTCTAGCAGTGAGCAATGAAAGCAGGAGGAATACGAGATGATGTACAACCTGCAGGTAGAACTAGTGAATGCCTAATAGGGTATTTTCCCATATTTCCCATACAGCATCTGCCAATGTATTACCTAAATTAATAACTCTGCAGTCTCAAACTGTTTGGTTCATTTTCTGCCTCTTATCAGGAGCACAGGGAAGACTGACAGAGTAGACTGAAGCATGTACATGGCCTGAACATTTTAGCATAAGATAGGTATTAAAAACCTGTCACTCTTCTACTATGCTTTTGAGAAATACATACATTTAAAGGAGAGAAAGTTTTGTACTATTTCCAAAATGACTACTAACATCTTTCCTAACGAAGCTTCCACAACACAACTCAAGGAGGAATAGCTTGTAGCTCACTATGATCTCCTTCCATGTAAGAGCATATCTGATCTCTGATAAGGCTAGTAGAACCTCACTTTCATTTCTGCAATGTGACTAATGGTGCCTCTGAAATGCTCAGCTGTGAAGTTTGGCTTACCAACTGTATTATTTACACTAAAGAACAATTTCCAGATCATTTCAGATTTTCCATGTTCCATTACTCTGCTGACAAAAATCCCTTCACAACAAGATGTATCCAACGTTTAGGTTTTAGAAGCAGAGCAGAAGTGTGAATACAAGAATTGATTTTATTTTCAAATGGTTTTGCAGATGACAGTTCCCAGTCCTGTTTGAAGTAAGTGACAAAAAGCCTAATGACTATGGGAGAGGCAGAGAAGCTTAACAACTTCAGTGGGGTTTGGATCATTAACAGTAATTGAATGCAGGACTCTGGGCCAAGTTTTGCCCTCAAATCAGACCAATTAGAGACTGAGACATTCAACTAGAGAGACATTTTCAGCTTGCCTGCATTAGTTACTAATGGCATGTTTTTTTCGCTTCAATCCAATGCACTCCAGAGGAAAACATGCACTTATTAACCATTTCATCTGAAGATTAGGAAACAAAATGATGTTGACAAAAATGTTATATTGCATGGCTTCGGGTGTTACCTTGAATGCAGCGATGCAGTGTAGGCTGAGCAACATCATCACCAGCACCAGGAACACTGTAGCTAAGTTCCTCACGTCCCAGATGGACTCAACCAAAGGGATGCTGCCCACCTGCCAGTCATAGCACAGGGTGATGGGTGCCAGCAGAAGCCAAGCATTGAAGGCCAGAAGGTAGGAGTAAGTTAAAAACCTGCAAACAAAAACCGGTAATGTAATACATGGAATAGCTGCCAACACAAAACAGCTCCCTTTGGCAATTACCACACACAACATGTGAGGAGGAAAAAACCAACCAACCAACCAACTAACCAACACCACCCTGCACACACAGGCAATACCACACCTCTGTCAATAAAGAGATGCTAGCATAGGCAAGGGGCACTTCAACAGGCCATTTAAAGAAATAACAAAAGATCAGTAATATTTACATGGTTTCTATGCAGCAGCTTTTGAAAAACTAACAGAACTCCTATTTGAATGTTAGATTTCTGATGTGTCTTTCTGCCAGCTTCAATGATAAATGAATAATAACTAAGCAGGTACATATACATATTCAACTTCTACACAGTTCACTGCATCACTGCTGCAATACAAAATAGCCTTCTAGTTAAACCCTCTGAGTTTAACTTACAATTTTGGATTACTTGTATGTGCATAACACTGAGCAGTTAAAGTCAGACCCTTCTCTGTTTCCTCTTCACAAACCAAGGCACATTTTACATATCACCAAAACTGGCAAATATTCAAAACAACAACAACAAAAAAGCAAAAAAGTATTTTATCATTCTATCCTGCATAGGATTTTCTTCCATCTGAGCCTGTTTTGGCAGTTGTTATCACACCCAGTTGCCATGGTACCTTAGCAGGTTTATTAAAACGATAACAAGGGATGACAGAGATGTCAAATCATGTAGACAGAGGATTCTTTCACTTGCTACTTACAAACTTGCCTCTTTGGGGTCAAAATGCAGCCCCTTACAACAGCACTTACAACATGATATTATATTTGTGGAAGAACAGTAAGACACTGAAGCTCAGTGTGACTCCACACAGGATTACAGGATGGAAGTTCTCAGATGGGTGTTGGGTCTTAAATTTCTGTGAAAATATTTTTAAATAACTACAAACAGTTAGGATATCACTTTCTCTTCTCATCCAAAAAACAATGTCTCCAGCAGCACAGTGACCCAAAAGCAGGGAGGCTTACAGAGCTGGAATAATGTTTCATTGTAAACAATCAGAGGCACATTCTCATTTTCCCACAAATCTTTCTAAGCTCCCAATTTTGATGGAAAGTGGAACATTCCCACATTTTTAAGGTTTTCAGCCATTTGGTAGACTTCTCTTCTATCCCTCCATTTTCCTCACTTTCCCCACCCTGAGGTACTAAAAAAGGGGAAAAGTGAGAGAAAATCCATCTTCTCTTAACAGCAGCAGCAATTATAAAAGCCAGTTTCTATTTAAGAAAGCATCCCTCAAAAACATAACATAATTTTGCTCAACCCCTTCTTAAAATTTTGATAGTTCAGTCTTTCTAAAGAAACAAATGTGTTTTCTAGTCACCAAATCCAATCTCTTCTGGCCCACGGTACAGAGAAACACTACAGCACAAAATCTGTTGGGGCTTAACCACGCCAAGGCACTCAGTCATGATGTTATGTGTGGCCTGACCCACCTCTGCTCAGCCACAGTAAAACAGACTTCTCTATCAGCCTCAACACAGCAGCTGAGAAAGGATTGCCAGCACTTATTTACAGCTACTTACTTAAAAGACAAACTGAGATTCATTTCTAGTTTTACTTTTAAAAGTAAAAGCATGTCCATTTAGATCAATCTGAATAATGTCATGGCATGTTGTTACTACAGGTGTGTATATTAGACAAGATTTTCCAAAGCACTGAGTTACTTTTGCACTTGCTGCTTTAGGATAGCCTAGTTTTTGGAGGGAGTGTCCTGACAATATTAATATTTTCAATAAGCATTCACAACATTCATGGAAGTTTGAATGCAAACCACAATGCACACCAGAAACCCTCCCCTACTGACTCACACTGGGCTGCTGGGTAGGAAGGAATGAGGCAAGATTTGGGAGCTTTGCAAACTGCAGCAGTGCAGTTAAAGACAGACTAATTGCTTTTCTGTATCTTCACTGATAAAGCAGGACCCGATAAATCCTTATGCAGAACAAATTAAATATGCATAGTTTGCTGCCATAACAAATTGAGTCAGTTTAACAAATTTTAAGAGGAATTCATGGTAGCCAGATCAGTGTGTACTGATGCATTTCTCTGGAAGGTTAGGACAAACTGCTGTTGAAGATGAGAAGACATGCTCTTGGGACACACACCAATCAGGAGAGGTTTGTAAACAAGAATCTCTCTCCAAGTGCTTGTGAGGTTTCAAGTCTTCCTTGGGAGCTACGTGCACAACTCGCTGCCAGAGGAGATGGATAATCATCCCATTCCATTACGGCAATAACTAATCTTTAAATTCACTCTTCCAACAGCAGTGAAACATTTGAAAGACTGTGACAGTCATTACCATCTATGTATAGTCAACTGGTTCACCTCACCGACACTCTACCAGAGAACCCTTGGCCACATCTCATAGCTGAGCCTGAGGAGCCTCACTGAATGTGCATGGGCCACCAGCAGGCATGGAAGCAAGATCCAGAATGGCACTGCCTGATTTTAGGACACGTTTGTAAGCTGCAAGAAGCCTTGAGTGAGTTCTGATTCAAGCAGAAGTTTGGATGTGCTTTCAGCATTGATAACCTGTCCTTGAACATGATGGATGGCTGTATAAAATAAAGCACTACAAACTATCACTATTCTAGGTACTAGAACGGAAAAATAACAGGATGTTAATAATAGTTACTGACAATTCAGTGCTGCTTTTTATTTATGGCTGCCGAAAGCACATGATAATCCTTTACATCTGTGTGTCTCTCATATCACAAGCCTAACTAGGGAGGAAGCTAAATTCAGGAGAAACTTTGGAAGGAACCTCTCCCCAAAGCTGACACCTCAAGGAAATAATTTGCAAACTTTGAAAAGACCAAAGATTCATGAAATCATTCCAGGAGCTAATTACATTTCAGCAACCTACTTGCAAATGGCAACAAAAGCCTTTTAATTAGTTGACTGAGTGAATCACATTTTAAATTAATGATCTTCTCTATATTGCTTGTTTGAGTCTGCTGAAATTCCAGAGGAGAAAAATCCCTGCCTGTAACATCTCCCAGTCTCTCAGTTAATCCCATGCAAAGCACAGTATTACTGGTGAGCTGACTGGAAGAATCTGCCTATTAGCTGGCAAACAGTTTTCCCTCAGGCTAGGTAACAGCATTTGCATTGCAGCAAATTTTTTTATTTTTCAAATTGAACATGGAAATCCAAGTTTCAGCAGGTATCAAGTGTTTCTGTTCACTTCTCAGCATTTCAGAAAAACATAGCTCCTCCTGTAGGTAGCTGGTGTTGTCATGGCAATCCAGTCTGTTTAGTTTTAAATCTTTCAGTTTAAATGTACTGTTGCATGCTTTGAGATAAATACAGGACGACTCATATCTAGAACCTGTTGCAGAAAACAACTGTCTGAACTGATTGTTTCTGCTGCAATACTGAAAGCATAGGGTACTACTTAAAGCCATAAACAAATATGACTGGAAAATATTTGAGGACTTGTCTGTTACCCATTGCTATCATAGAGACCAACAAGCTTGGAATAGCCCTTGTCCTAGCTCTGCCAAACCCAGGCAATCAGAGCATGAGGATTGTGAAACTAGGCAAGAGAATAAAGGATTTATAGAAATTTCTGAAGCATTTCATTTGTTTTCTGATTTTGAAGCATTTTAAGATTTTCCCTCCAGCTCCCAGGGACTGAGATTATAAAATTCTTTCTAAAACAGTGCTACATGAGTGATCACAAAACTCCAACCATGTCCCACCAAAGCTGCCTGGAAAAGTGTGGGCCAGTAATCCTGTGTTGTCTAGATGCATACAGTGGTGCAACCTACTACCTATCCAGTTCTGGGACAACCCATCCCATTCCTGACAGAAAACCCTACCCCCAAAGACCCAAGCGGGGTACCCACCTGCAAGTGGAAGACTTTGCTGCACTTAGGGATTTTAGCAAGGCATTCTCCTGGTTGGGAAAAAAATGGACCTATCTAGAGGACAGGTGATAACAGTGCACTTAGCTAGTACTTAGGAAACTAAGGGGGTGTACAAGAAGGTGGGGAACTGAAACAAAAGCAGAAAGATAGTTGTTGCCCTTTCAGAAGTCACAGACCTTGGTTCCACTCTCTGAGTGCTCTTTACACTGCCAGGCACTCAGGCAAGTTTTGGTTCACTCTAAGGGTAAGAAGAGCTTTATTATTAGGGAAAAGAGCTTCCCACTTGTATTAACAGCAGAACTGATGTCAGCTAAAGGCTCTCTTTATCCTCTACAAAGCCCTAAAACCAAGTGTGTTTGACGAGTCCCTTCACAATAATGTCCTCCTAGGACACATGTGGTTGCAATTATAACCAGGTGGTGGTATTTAAGGATATTGTCTTAAAACTGTATATATTTACACTTCCCCTGGGGAACTGTCAGTCCAGTCATACCTTCCCACATGAGTTTATTTTCCTGTTCTGTATATTGTCAGCCTAAACATTTTCTTTTCAGAGCCCTAGAAGAAAAAAATTCACACTCTGTCTATCCAACTCATTCAGTGATGGTGGAGTAAGACTACACAAACAAGCAACCGACAAATTCCATTTAACATCCAAATGTGAGTATCAGCTAGACAGAAAATACTCTGGAAAAAGTGCTTATGTATTCCCTTTCATCAAACCTTTTGTGTCTAGGGGAAAAGAGTTACCAGTCAGTAGAGGACAGGAGTAGGAAAGGCAAAGATACAGATAAACATACAGCTGCAGCTTGATGAATAGCAGGGTAACTCCTCTGGAAGGTGGCTCTGTGTGCACCAGGGGCACAGTGGGAAAGGCAGACTACGTTGGCCTCTATAGGTACACAGCCTGAAGAGCTTTAATCTGGTTACTGTCTCTCTCTCAGATGCTTCAATTCTGTGGCTAAGAATCTGAAAAATATCAAATTACTGAAGAGTAAAGACTTTCAAAGAGCCTGTGAATTTCCAGTGAAACCCAAGCCTGCTGTCAGAGTCTCAGTGCTGGAAAATCTGGGATTGATCTCATCCTGTTTTTCCTCCCTGTGTGCTGTGAGTGAGGGCATGCCTTGTAATCAAACCTGATCCTCAGCTCGTCACCAACAGCAGCACACTCCTGAAGTCACACAGCCCAAAATCCCCAGTGGGCAACTGCTTCAGAAGAAGATCACTGTGGCAGCAGCAGATGGAGGGAGAGTCACTGAGATATCAGTGACTGACCCCCAGGAAACTAAAAAACAGACCTCATAAATCCATTGTGATGTTTCTGGAAACGGCCCATTGTGTTCCAGAGCGTTACCTACTCCATGCTGCCTGGAGCCAAAGGGATGTCCTGGACATGCTGCTTTGCCTCAGAGACTGGCCATGATCTACCCTTCCTGCATGGAAGTATCTTGAAAAGCGAAATGCATAGCCTATATGAGTCAATGGCCTCTGTTTGTCTGCACCCCCTCTTCCTTCAGACGCTTTTCCTGCTTTTTGGCAGGAAAGGCTTGTTGCATAACCAGTACTTGCAGCAAGCACTATGACCCATTAAAACACCTATCAAACTGTTTTCCAGAGAAGCACTACCTACTAGGGTCTGTTCATCAAACCTTTCCTGGTTTAACTGAGAGAGACACTGAAATGTTTCACGTGGCTCTATGAAAGCCATTCACTTTTGGGGTGGTCTTTCCTTTGAAGCAGTGTCTTCCAGATAGGCTTTCCTCTAGCCCCCTTGAAATAAAGACTACATTTTACACTTAATATATGGACTGTCTGGCTCCTGGGTAGGAATGAGAGTGATTCTTACCAACACTGCTGTTCTCCCTTTTGATCCCTGAATGCTCAGTGCCTGCCAAGATTGCACGTAGAATTGATGTTAAGCACCTTTGGGTGCATAATCCTTGGGTGCATTGACAAAACAGGCAGAACTTAAGCACTCAGGTAGCACATGCAAGCCTAGCTGATTAAGAGATGATATATCACAGGGGTCTATTTTAATGACAAATTCTACCCTAAGGTCAGTGAAAACTCCATACCAGTGTAGTTGCTACACATGACTTCTATTGCCTTGGTAGAACTAGCTGGCACAAGGACTCCTTTTTCCAGCACAAGTCTCCTGTCTGCCTCAGTCGTTCATTCCCTTTGAAGTTACAACTGGGATGATTAAATGCATTGCTCAGAAAACAGTCACAATTCTCTGTGAAAAGGATTATGTGACAGTTTTTATGTATAAGCACTTCTTCAGCTTTCTGCGGCACTGAATTTTCATTTACCTGATTGAAAGAGCAAAGAAATACAGAAAGCCAGCTTACAGAGAGAGAGAGCAGTTCAACCACAGGACACTGTTATCTCAAGGCAGTTCTAGGAGAAGTGCATTAACTATTTAAGGAAACACCATGAATAACCTGCTTCATGTCCAGAGTGATCAGCCAACACAGGTCACAAGGCAAATGCCAGCAGAAATCAATATAACCTGACTCCCAAATACAGTTTTAAAAAGCCCATACTTCCTTAGTTTGAAATTACAGGTAGGATTTAATGTTTCACACACCTTGAGACATGCTGTACAATGGACTTTTCCCTTGTCTTACCACAGTGTTAGTAATACAATCTGTTTCTCCAGAGGCCTCCTACTTCTATCCCCTCAAGAATGGCAGAAGAAAGAAACATTGTGCAAAACATCTGAAGCATATCAGCTCAACACCCTGCTAACTCCTGAGCTGCACTTCAGTACACTGTTTACCTAAAGCTGGGTAGCTCCTGAAACCTTCCTAATTGCATTCTTCCTCAACTCCCATCTAATACCAGCAAGAATGTTTGAACAGAGGTTTGGGATTGGTTTTCCTGTTGCAAATATTGCTCAACCGTAGCAGATTTTGGGATGGAAGTTCTTTAAGGGAGGCCACTGGAGAAGGTATGTCTTTCCTGCAGTGAATAACAGCCTGTATGGACAGGCTCTAATGGCAGGGATCACAAATAGCAGGATTCCCAACACCTTCATTTCTGCATTTGCTGAGAAAGGGAATGATGGACATAACTCATCTTCTTAAACTACCATTGCCAAATAACACACTAAAGGCCATAGAAATGTGGCTTTCATGCCATGTGCCATGGTAAGTTTAGAGCTATTTGGGAATATGACTTGAAATTTTAAGGACAGGAATTTAGCGAACATACTGAACAGATGATTAGGGTTTTTTTGAAAGACTGAAGAACTGTCACTATTTCAGTATATTTAGCCTTCCAATGGCTAAATAAATAATTATCTGTCTACTTTAATTTATACACTTGTGTCATCATCACATCAGAGCTTTCCAAATCAGACACTGTGCTTCCTGGAAGCACCTTTAGCCTTGACAGGAGCTGTTGCTACACTATCACGAAGGTCCACCACGTGACATCCAGTCTGATTCTGCAGCAGATGTTGAAGAAGGACTGCTTGATCTTAACCTGCATCTCAGCTGCAATTCCGGTGTTGGAATGAGGAGCCAGCAAAGCCAGAAAGTGACACACAGGAGGACTGTTCTCATTTTCATATGAGAATTCAGAAAATTCCTCCAGAAGCTTCCAAAATGTCTTTCAGTAGCTAACCACAGCAATCACTTAGGCATATTGCCCCTTCCACCTTCACTGATCAGTCACTGATACTCCACCAACAGGCATGGTCACCCTCATTTCATACAAACTTCATCTGAAGCCTGAACTCTGAATGCTTGCATCCCATATCTCAGGAGCGGCCAGTTTTAAAGTTTAGGATTAGGCACTGGACTTTCAAGTCCTGTGCTTAGGCAATTAAACTATATTCTTTGGGCTTTGAATAAAAGCAAGTGCACGTTTTTCAGTAAGAAAGCATCTGTAATATTACTCTATAGAACCAGGAGTGTGCGTTGGAGTTCAAAAAATGCTGGTTATTTTCTGCTCTAGACAGAGCAATAAGAGGTATTTAATTAAGACAACAAAACAAGTCTTCTCAATTGCCATCTGTAGACCACTTTAGTGCAGGAAAAAATGATGTCAAGACTACACGTTTGAAAACTTTTGTTTGATTAATGGCATTGTACCTTGTCAGTAAATATGGAGAGAATGAAGCTGGATTGTCCTGCTCTGAAAACATCGGCATGGATCCTCCCATTATCCAGAGGCGGAAATACAACACGAGAATCACCTGCAAAGAAGAACATCTTGGTTAACAATGCACTACTAAGTAGAAATAAGGTCTCCAGCAAATACTTTGTTGTGATAGCTCTCCATGTTCTGCAAAGTGAGTCAACTCAGCAGTTTAGGCAAAATTCAAGTTTGCCACCGTGTGCAGGGTGACAAAGCTGCCGACCCTCAGCACAGAGAGCACACTGTGTTGTTGTGTGTCGCCCTTCCATGTATGCATTACTGATGCTGACTGGTATACCTTGGCTATGCACCACAAAGGCAGCATCCGAAGGACAAATCTGTCACTCTGCTGCAGTGTAGACTGCAGAGTTTTGCTATTGACCTCTACTTGAATACAGAGGGGAAAAACATGGCTGATGTCTTAAAAGCTCTTATCATTCCTTCATGCTGGCATAGGTGTAAGGACAAGCTCCATCGACACTTCTCCTGCTATGTAATCCCAATTCCTGGAAGGACTTCTGTGGGCTGGCACTCCTCCACCTTTCTGGTAACCACTTGTCAAGGGATAAGCAAGAGGATCTGGCTCCAAGAGCAGCACAGGTTGCTGCATACCCAGCATGCTCCCATGGAGGAGCTTGTTTTCTCCCCTGCAGCACGTGAAGTCCTGCCTGGAGCACATCAAGCAGCAGGTATTTGCAGGCAAAGCTTTTCTTATGGCTCTTACCAAGCCCTGCACTGACATTAACAGCATGTCACTGGCAAGTCAGCCTAGGGCTGGAGACTCCTCTGTATTTAGGGCAGGAAATACTTGCAGATGATTACATGGTTGTAAGGGCAACCACTATAAATCAAAAGAAAGCTTGAAGTGAAAACACAGTAATCTTGTTTCTGCCCAGCTGAAGCTTTCTAGATGAATTTCCAAGACTAACTTTGTATTAAGATCTACCATCGGGGCTTTCTGAGTCATTTCGGATACCACTACGCATTGTTCATTCTAGTCACACACACAGAAGTACATGGCCAAGTCCATTTGTACTTACATAGCTTATCACCAAAGCAGCTCTCTTCAAAAAAGGCCTTCCTGTATACAAGAAATTCTGGTTGTTATTTGCAGTCAGGTAGCTGAAATATAAGGAAACAGATATTTGTTGAAATATTTTAAACAATAAGCTGTTTTTCAAATGGAGAAAACCCTGTACATTGTTTTAACTGCTCTAAACTAGTGATGCAGTAATAATGACATCACCCCTACTCTTCAAAGATCTTTGCACACAAACTGAAGTAAAATGTTGAGACCAATTCTAGTAATACACACTATAGTACGTTGCAGTTTCCCCATCAAACTCTGGTGTCTGTGTGTTTGCTGGCTTTGGGATTTTTAAAAAATCTTTAATTAACTCCTTAATCCTCAGAAAACCCCCATGTGTGTCTCAGTAAGACTGCTGTCTTCAGACTCCCCAAAGACTATGCCAAGACACATTTTTAAAAGGTCACCCAAACAGAGCAAATCAATTTTAGACCATGATTAAAATGCAAAAACTCCTTGTTCCCAGCCCTCTGCTCAGTCTCTAGAGATAAGAATAACTATCTAGCAGAACAACTTATTTTAAGCATTTTTGGAGGGTATTCTGCAAGTTTCATCACAAGTCTGCTGACAAAGTGCTATGATAATTAATTGCACAAACACACAGGTGGCTTACTGTTGTAGGAATGTTCATAAAACCCTTCCTGTTTCTCAATGAGTAAACTTAAACTGTATCTGGAGCCAAAACTACACATTTAGTTTAATATAGAGTAGAAGCACTTGCCAAAGTCTAAGGAGCTTTCTTAATATAACAAACAGTGCCATACCCATGACATTAATTCCATGATAATTCCATTTCTACTGAACCTTACAGAGGCTTCATCATTGTAATAAAGCAATGACATGAAGAAATACAGAAGAGACAACAGGAATATTTCAAGCATATAGGAGGTAGAAAGCTATTTTAAAAATGACAAATTTTTAAAAGAAGTTCTAAGTATCAAGTAAACAAATTCAGCAGAAAGACATTTGCAAGTACTTCTGTGTAGCATACAGTCAGTATCAGGATGGTCTATTTAAATGATTTACGAAAACTGCAGCATGAATTGCAACACCTTCAAGCAAGTTACCTTTCCAAGCATGAAATTATCCTATGTTTCTTCCGTGAGCATCTAGTATATAAAGTGTTTTATATTTCCTCTCCAAATTCCTCAAGACAGTCTATCATCTGACTGCTTCCACCCTTCAAGTCTTTGAAAAGAACAAGCTTGAAGCACTTCTTAATGCATCCAAGAGTCTTTAATGTCTGTCTTTTTGCTCAAATTTTCTATAGTAGGAAGTTTGCAAGCCTGTTCACCATGGCAAGGTGGAGAAAAGATTATACTGAGAAGAAAACAAAAGCACCAAGGCAAAGCCAGCAAGAAACACAGGCAGCATTTAACACGAAGAAAGAAGTAAATCTGGGTGCCCTCTACAAGGTAACTGCTCTTCAGAAAACCTTCCCTAAGTGTCATGCCTAAAACTAAGGAACTAAACCATACAGTGTAAAGCAAGCCAGATGACTTTCAGTCTTTGGTGTCTACTTATTGTCAAATGCTGACATTTAAGCACCAAACCTGACTTAAATGTCAGACTAGTCTTCAAGGGCTGAATGCCTTAAAGTGCAAAGTTTTTTGAGCTCCCACTGATTTAATCAGGCTCCAGCAAGTACAAGTGAGATGAAACTAAGCCTTCAGCTTTCTCTCCCCAGGAAAGGTCATGTTGGCCTTCAAGTGTTCACCATGGCCCTGCTCCAAAGCTCACCGGAACCTAAGGGAAAGCCTCTCACTGACTTTAATAGCATTTGGATCAAACCCCAGTCTTTTATTCCCTCCTGGAACCTTTTATGAAACTCAACTCCCTCATGATTCGCAGCAGGAACTGAACTGGGTTGTACTTTGCTTATATTTTCGTGCATGGAGGGAGGAGGATCCTCTATTCATCAGGCTGCCTGACTCTATTCAAGAATTTGTTTTCACTCACTTGTACTTTTAACTCACTGCAACACTATAGGCAGAAATTTTCTATTACAAATATTTGATTTAGATAAAACTATTCTGGGAAAAGATCAGCTAGAACAGTTCAACTCCTCCAAGATTTCAGTTACAGACAGAGGAGCACTTCTATTGGTGTCAAGAAGTCTGTGAACTTCATCCTTAAGAAACTGTATCACCTCACACCGGTGACCTAAAACTTGTGAGGTGGCTATCATCTCCAGACCACGTGTTTGCTGTCCTCCAGAAAAACCACCCATAGTCAGCCAAGCTACAAGCCCAAGGGGCAGCACCTGCAGGGAGGTGGTGACATGCAGACCCTGCTGCTTTGCCATGCTCTGCAGGGATCAAGTTCCCATCAAAGGTGTTTCAGCTGGAACAACTGCTAGGCACAACACGCATCAAATTGGCCTGTGGGAGTGACATAAAGGGCCAGGTTATGCTCAATGCATCAAAGCTTTACAAGAACCACGTGGTTTTCCAGAGCACCTTACTGGGGCTACTACTTGTGTCAGCAAAGGTAACTAGTAAAACACCTCACATCTGGTGCAGGTGAAGGACACACAGTTTGTGTATTAAAATCAAATGGGTTGCAAATGGGACCTGGACGAGTCAGTGATACACATACATGTAAAACTGCATCTTATAAATGCATCTAAAGTTACACTGAACTTTGCTCAGACAACCTTAAGATCAGTCAAAGCCCTTAGCTTTGACCTTACCTAGGAGAAGCAAAGAAATTACTATTATAACAGTTAAACTGTTTTACACCAGTTTTAAACAGCTGCCATGCATCAAGTCACTTACAGGTCAGATTTCCATGCATTTGCCAACCTCTCCAGGCTGCCAAACATCCCACTATTCATAGGAACCACTCCCTATCACCTGCTCCACCCCAACCAGCTCAATGTGGCTCCCCATGCCAAAACATTCATTCACTTTCCCATGAGAGTGGGTGTGGGACATAGGTAGGTAACCTCTATTGATGGTAAGCACCAGGCAGCAAAATGCTACCTGCAGAGCAGGTAAAAATTTCAACGTGTGAGTCCTACGGATTTTCTCTAAGAAAATTATCAAAGTAGAGGAGGAAATCCAAATCACCAGGTTCACTAAACAAGTATGAAAAGAGCCCATTTGGGCAGAGGTTCCACTTCTACTTTGTGCCAGCCTTCCCACAAAACAAACCAGCATGTAATTGCCTTCTTGCTATCTTTTAAAAGCCTTTCAGGAATACCCCCCAAAGCAACCCAAATCACAACAAACAATAAATCCAAGAAAAGCTTAATAATGCAGGGACTCTTGCGCAGTTCAAGTGGAGGCCAAGACAGATACTTGGCAGTTCCAGATTACTGAAAAGCATAGCTCATCCTGAAATCAATTACATCATCAGGGCACCACAAGGTTTTATAATTGAAGACAGCAGGGTAGGTGGCCTAGTAAAATCCAATACTGTGCAGTTTACAGGAATGTAAACTTTGCTGGTACCAGATGGACTTTGTGTTAATCAAAACAAACTTCTCCAAGAAGCAGGCAGCTTTTTTCATTTCCCAGTATCATTGGAGGCATCCAGAGTTTACAAAAGGGTGTGGGGCAATTCCTCAGCTGCTGCTCATTGCCACAGCTGGCTGAGCAATTGGAGACTGCTATTAGCAGCACAGTTTTCCCACCCTGCAGCTGACTCAGCTTTGGTATAAAATGTGAACTTGCTCTTGTGTTCTCTTTGAAGGCTTTTCTCAAGGGAAGAAAACAAACAATTAAGATCTATGATGGATGCTCCCCATCAGCAACATCTAAAAGACCAAGATAAGTGTGCAGTAGAACAAGCTTTGGTATTTCAAGAGTTTGTTTTGGACATGTCGCTCAACTGTGAGAGGATCATTGCTCCCATTTATATTCCTCTCAGGAAAAAGATCCAGCTCCCAGCATCCACCAAAGTTTTGAATTAGCACTTTCAAAACCATAATAGTAAAGGAAGACATTGGAAGAGTGAGTATTAGAGCAAGGCTGTTCTCTTATTCTTAATTATTCATGTCAGTAAGACACCTCTTAATCGAGACATTTTTAAACTTAGAGAAGCTATTTTACATGCATGTCAAATCTTCACATAGATGCACACTTAATTCCAAACCAGTTTGACAGACTCCCCTGAGAATGAGCAAGTTTCACAGGAGCCATATTGTGTCTATAGAGACCACCTTCCCTTTTCTGCTTAAAGAGGACTTTTTTACCTGTCCAGCCAGCTACATCTTATATTGGTGAATTATCTTTTCCATCTAGCTCAACCTATATTCCTCCTTGAGGACAAGCACTGAAGGGCAAGTGTATGTGATATCCCAGGGGGAAAACAGGAATGAAAATCCATCATGGAGTAAAAAAACTGAATTGAAAAAAAGAAAAATAATTATATTCCAGACATGTCTGGATATTTAACTTGCTTAAAATACTTGTGAATGCAAGGAGATAAAATACCAATCACAGCTACAGGTTTTGCAAGGAAGAAGGAAAGCCCTCCTCCTTCCTTCTTTATGAGTAGTCTTGACATTCCTCACAGCATGTGTGTGGCATCCTTGCTCCTTATCTCCCCAGAGAGATTTAAACTCTGGCTACCACTACCCACGCAGACCCAGATGCATAAACACACACAAACAGAAGCAGTTTTACAGAGTCTTTTGGGAGCCATGGAGAAATTTTATGAAAGTCACAACTGTTTTAACTCATTTGCACTGATAATGTCATGCATTCTTTGTGTACATTTTCAGTTGTGACTACATTTGGAGTTCCTGCTGTTTACTGGATTTTTGGGGAAAGCAGAGCAGGGCATAACTGCACTGGCATATACAGCAGAGAAGGTGATCACACTCAAGGCTTTTTCCTTATTCTTTTAGACAATACATACCTCATTCTGTGTGGGAGGAAAGCAGAGGAAGGAAGAAAACTGGGAGGAACAGGGAAAGGAGGAGAGAGAGGCATATAAGGGATCAGGAACAGAAGGAGAAAAAAGGCAAGTAGCAAAATACACTTAACAGACCAAAGATGTGACCAAGAAGATGAAAAAGGGTTTCTCATCATACCAGACATTCCACTGATGTGACAAAGACACAAGGAAGAGGAGGGCTAACAGGAGAAATGAGACCTCATCAAAGCATGGCCACCTTTCACCAGATCTCAGGAAACCAAAGAACTGTGACTGCAAGTAACAGCTTCCATCGATTTCAGCCATTTTATTTCCTCTGCATCACACACTCCTGAGGTGTTGAAATCCTCCACTAGGTTTGTTATTCCCTGTCCTAGCCCAGTGAAGGGTTTGCATGAAGGTATTTCGAGTAACTGTTAAAAGCACAGCAGCTTTGGCTGCTCCTCAAGTAACTACAAGCCCCTATTTTCAGTTGCTGTGGTTTAGACAAGCTTTATTCATTCAAGTTGAAAGTTTTCCCTTCCAGGAGTGTGTGTCAAGCTGAAATTGTTTTCTTCCTCAAACTTATCAGGTAAAAGAGTTAGGCTGTTCCTGAAAAAGCAATTAGAGAGATTTGCCCATATTCATGAAGCAATGCAACCACTTTATTGGGAAAACTTCAGCTGTTCCATACTTTGGAGCAGGATTTGATGTTTAGTAGAGGGACTGCAGAAATGCTGATGGTGTTGTTTTCAGTGACAACTGACTCTGCTTTTGGGCACGTGACAAAACACTGGGACAATATATCCACTTGCAACACTCACTAGAGATTTGTAGGAATTCCCCAGGGTCTCCAGCCCTACCAAACACCTTCTAGACAGAACAGCATCACACCCTCCTTGCATTGCTCCTGCCAAGCCAGTGATAGGAGTCTGCATCCAGCCTGGAGGAGACCACTTGCTTGGACTGCAGAGGACTGAAATTTTGCATCTGAAGAAGGGGCTACACGAGTGTGTTGCAAGGAAGAGAGGGGATAAAGAAAGGAAGGTAAGCACAAAGAGGAAAGGGATGGGAAAAAAATGAGCCAGTAAGAGAAAGATAGAGAGATACAGAGACAGTTAGACCTCTGCTGCTGTCAGAGATCCGGCAGCAGTATCAAAAAAATATGCTGTCACTGGAGCTCCATTCACTGGTGTCCCCAAGTGAGCACTCAGGAGCTGGACTGCAGAACTGGAGGCAGGAAAACCCCTGCTTTCCCCAGAGCAGCTCCACTTAGGAAAGCAGCTGTGCTCTCAACGAATCAGCCCAGCACAAACAGGTGGACCCAAAACCACAGAGGATAGCCAGGACTCCTGCAGACTGACTGCTGCCTTTGCCACTGCACAGAAAAGACCTGGCAGCACTCAAATCCAGCCATCCCCAAGACATAGCACAGCATCAATGGACCACAGTCACTCTGCATGGCCAGACTTGGTACAAGGGCTGCTTGCACAGGCAGGGAGCATGAGGTCTGCAAGGTACCTAAAACACATTCCCAAATCACAAAACACTAGCTTACTCACCAGGTTTTATGTGAAGAAGGAGGAAGGTTATCCTCCACTCATGCACAAGGCTCTGTTATCATGGGTGTGAATTATTGAGGTGTCCCTGGGAACAAAGTGTCCTAGTAAAAATTTACAAACAAGCCTTAAAAGAAGATATGGAAGCCTGCTGCCTTGCTTTGATGCTCTCCGTGAAGTGTTTCATGTCACTAAACACACACTGGTCCAACTAGTCTGCTAATTTACAGAAGGAACCACAGTGGCTTTAAAATTATTATGTATGTGCAACTTAGGGAGTTAAGGCTCTAATGTTTTGCTCTCTGACAAGGATGGCAGTAAGCAAACTTTGAAAACAACAGCAACAAAAAAAAAAAGTCAGAAAAAGGACACAGAAATCAGTGTCTGTGAGATTGTCATTATTTCTGGTGACTCTTTTCTTCTCCATGCATCAGCCCTAAAAATGGGATAAACACTGATTAGAAGCATAGGGGTAGGTAAGGGTCAGCTGGTCCCAATCCTAAACCTGAAACAACTTTTTAAGGTATTTAAAATGTTTTAGTGGTACAGAGTTTGACTTGAGGAAGAAAGGGAAGAAAGCAGGCTTCTACAGGCAAACCTGCTCTCAATCAGGGCAAATGCTCAGTTCTGGATAGTTGAGTAGTTTCTTAAATATATTTGCTCAACAGAACTATATTTTATAAGTCATCATTTGGGGTCAGTACAAAAAAAATCCTTTTTGCAATGCTTGGAGATGTGCATAAGGTTTTAGTTGTGAGTACTGCTGGTATACCAAGTAGAAGTGGTAAGTGAAAGTCTGATTTCAGAAGGAAAGGTGAGCACAATTTGCAAAGAAATGCAAGGAGAAAATAAGCACCTGAACCCACTCTAAATGTAGCCTGAATAGTATTGATGCATTTCAAAATATATTTGTTTGGACTTATTTTTTTAATTCTCACATCATTTACTTGTAATCTGAAACTATTTGTAAAATTAAACTTAAGTCAACATTTTGGATTGGGGAAATCAGACATGCACAACCTGAATCCTTGACTTTGAGATACAAGGATGAAAAGAGAAGCAGTTATCACACTGTTATGATGACGCCAGGGGCTCTGGACCTTCAGGACTGTAAAACAGAATGTGTATGGGGAGTTCACCAGTACTAATGTCCAAGAACCAATTTATGGGTATGCAGAAACAAGCAGCAAGTGAAAATGAGAAAATAAGTGACAAGTTAAAGGCAAAATCCAGGGAGGGACATCATGCATCTGATAATCATTCCTCTTCCCCTGGCTGCCTCTGCCTTAGGACAGTGAGGTCTAAGTGAGTTAAAGGAACCAGATTAGCACAGGCTTTGTGAGAGCAGGAGAGAGCAAGGAGTGTGAAAGAGCTGGTGTAAGAGGCTGCGACAGTTGTTACTGCAACAGCAACGGTTTGCTTATTGAAACGTTAATGAAGGCAGAAATCTTGCATGGATTCTTCCAAAGATGCCCTCTAAATTAAAAAAAAGGTTCTAATCTATTCATTTTCAGTGACAATCATCCCAAATTCACATGATGCAATGGAAAGGGATGGTCCTTGTTTGGACCCAAGCTTTCTGTCAAAAGCCACCAGAGGCAGACACACCAAGTTCAGCTGTATCGTCCTCAAACTGAAGCTTGGTCCCTTTTTCACAAACTTTTCCTTCAAACAGAAACCCATCCTTCACTTAAAACACAGCTCACTGTACGTTAGTGCTAAATAGTTGAGGAAGAAGGTATTTCCTTTCTGGAAAAACTCTTAATCTGACATTTGACCTACCACATCCCCTTCCTTCTGTCAGATTAAATGAAGCAATCCATAAATACATTACAGCCATCTCTAAATACAAAATAAATGGTAAGAACAAAAACCTTGCTCAGTCTTCTCTCTTAGGAAACACTTATTTTTAACATCCTCAAAAATAGCTTGTTCTGTTTAAATATGAATGACACAAGTCTGTTAGCCATATAGCGAAGTATCAAAACGACATTCTTCAGAGCTGGTATCCTTTCAGAGAAACTTTTTGATCTTTGCAATCAAATGCAACTCAATGCCAAAGTTATACTGCAACACAGAGAGACTCTGAAAGAAAACAATCCATAAATTGGCAGCAAATTACTTCTTTTGTCAGGAGCCCTGTAGGTAAATTGTGCCTGTGCTGTTACTCTTGTCATGAAGTACCAAACACTATACTTCCAACAACTTTTACGTCTGTTGCTTTTCCATGCAAACATCTACAAATTCTTAAATTCTTCAAATTAAAAATGGACCAGTTCTTTTATCACAGGCACTTGTGGTACAGTTGTGATAGGATTCATCTGTGAAAAATAAAAACTAAAATCCACAATAGCCAGTAAAGATTATTGCCTTACTTTAAATGGATTTCCTCTGCAAAGCTATTCTTTATATCTCATCTAAACAGATAATAAATGGCAAAAGCCAAAAGCACATCAATAAAAAAATAATTCTGAAACTCGGCAGAATTAGAAAAAATAATTACATTTTATCCTATTTCGACCACAATTCAGTCTCATCTATTGCCAGAAGAATAAAGCCACAAATGTTCCAGACTTCTTTAAGTCACTAAGATGTTCACTTTGAACTGCATTGGCAACTTTGAAAACATAAGCAGTAGCAAGAAAACAACATCATATTCTAGTCTCCATCTCCACAGAGGTGGGCTTAAATTCTGATATTTAAAAGCCTGGCAAGCATGAAAGATCCTGCACAGTTTCTCACACGAAAGCTTACAAGATATTTCACTTAGCCAAAAATAAAAGAAGCTTCTGCCTTAGAGATTTTGCAGCAGTCGGTAACAGACCCCTCAACCACACTGAACTTTTACAGGATGAGTAACCAAACATTCCCACCTAACTGATAGCCCCTCTGCCCCAGACACCCCATGCCAGAAGCATATAACCTATTTGGCTAGAGGAAAACCCATGAAAACACATTGTGAAGTTCGTTAAAGGTTTTGTTGCCCTCCAACGCAGACGAGTTCTGGGTCATTGTGGTAGAGCACAACCAGGATCCCTTTGACAAGGTGCTCTCATCACAAACATCCCTTCCACAGCCCCACACTGAAGGGATACCTGCTCTGGCACCGTGTGGGGCACACTTTGGCATGGCAGCTGTCCCACAAGACAGCCAAAAGGAGGGTGTGAGCAAGGCCCTGATGGGCAAGCAGAAGGTGCCACACATGATGGGAGAGGTTGTAGGTCCCTCTGAGGATACTCCCATGGTCTGTGCTTGTCTGGACTCCAAACAGTGATGGGATCTGATCAAAAATGACACAGCTGTCCAGACAAGAAGGTACAGGTGATGGAGGAGGAAAAGGGGAGAAGCAGTATCTGAGCTACCAGAAACACATCTGCTCCTTATTAAGGGACAGTGGTGGTTCTTGCAGGACCACTGCTACCACAGGTGCATGGACACAGCCAGGACCTTGACCTTGAAGGCCACCAGAAGAGTCACTACAGAAGAACAATGGCACAGCCTCTACTCCACAGCATGGGAGCAGTCTCATTGCAGCTAAAGCAGGAGAACACGTTATCCCAAAATCACTTGCAAAGAAGCCCCAGGACAAGCAATGCTGCAATGAACTGATCTAGAGACTCCTGCACAGATTTACTCACAAGAAGTAGATATATGCATTAAACTAACTGGTTCTTTTTCTTGTTCCCCTTCAATACTTGCACTGCATATGTTTGATCCTATTTTTAAACACAATAAATAGTCCTTGTTGAATAATTAAGAAAAAAGTACCAGCCCACATGAGTAATATTGCCAACCAAGACTTAAGACAGAGAACTCTTATTTCTGTATTTGAGTTATTGATTAAATGTAACACCCATAAAGCAGCAATCAGAATTGCTATTCCACAAACATTCCCAGAGAAATACTTATTCCAAGTGCCAATCACATGCACTCTTGTGGTTAAAATGCAATTAAACAAGTAAAGCATCCAATATACCCACAAGCCAAACAAAAACAAATCACAAGAACCTGAACTGGTGAGTGAAAACAAAGGCAAGATTTTTAAAACCCAATTCAAAAATGGGAAGTGTCCATACAGACTGATGCCACTGAAAAAAACTTTCAGGTCACATGTATACATATTATTCATACACAGGCAAAAGGACCTTTTTCCAAAATATGTCTCAGTAGGAAAAATCTTGTGAAACAGTAATACTTTACTTATCCTAGAATATTGACTTTCTGGTTTTATGCTTCCTGTTTTACTCCTGAAGGTTTTTTAAGCAGTGAAATGGATGAGAAGTAGAACATTCTTGAATTAACTACATAAAACTCTTGCCCTCAGAACCTGAAGAAAGAAGGTTATTCTGAGAAAAATAAGAGAGCAAGAATAATGCCAAACAAATGTACTAATTCAGCGATCTCACTTTGATTGCCAGAAACTAACACAGAGAGCAACATCCTCACCAAAGGGCATCAGACTTGCCAAGAGCACAGAGCCAGAGGCAGAAGTCATGCTGGAGGGACACCAGGCACAGCTCCATCAAGATCCCACAGCCCAGCCAAGGGAAAGGTGAGCCCTGTGCACTGCCATCTCCCATGGAGAGAAGAGGCCAGGTGTTTTGTACAGCCACACATCTCCACTAAGAGCATAAGCTTCCCAATTATACCTAGCTTGTGGATCGTGTAAGGATAAGGAAAGCACAATCTCCAAACCAGCAGGCGTTTCTATTACATTTGGCCATCACGCACCACTCTCGAGGTGCTTAGCATAGGAGGCTTCTATGCTACAGACACCAGCTCACAGCTTCTCCCCTCTGGCAAGGAGTCTCTAACTTGACCTGTTCAGGGCAGGGGGTAGCTGCAGTGTTTTCTGAGGAGCAGAGAAGCAGTGCAGTGGAGTTTACCTAAGTGGCTGCTGCCTGTCAAAACTTCCTCCAGAGAGCACAGGCTCACCCAAGTGCTCTTTACTTGAGTGAAGCTATTTTGTCTGCTTCAGTTTTGTTTCCTTGAATCGATAGCTCAAGGCTGTGATGGAGAAGACAGAAAAGGGCACTTTTCACAAGAGCCAGAAAGAAACGGATTTTACAAGACGGATGGAGCAAAGCAAGGCAAAGCCTTGATGAATATACTGTGCTTCGAGCAACTTAAAAAAGTCACATTATAAAAATCACTATAAATCATCTGCAAGAGTATAAATGCTTGACCAAACCACATGTGTTGCATTACCCCATGGGCTGCTCATCTCAGGGAAAAAGAAAAATTCTGCCCATTTCACCAGTACCTATTACAGAGCAGTACCCCAGTGCTCCCTTTTTTTGGTCTTGGTTTCTTTCTTCACTGTAATAAGCTTGTTTTAGAGCCCTGAGCAGGTTCAGGAGTCCCTCCCTTCGCACACAGCCACCTGACAGCACACCAGAGCAGCTGTCTCCAGAACTGGGACAGAGACATTGAAACACACAGAGGCAAATTGATCCGATCGATCTCTCAGAGACTCGAGAAGCAGACGGTCCTCAGAGACCATTATTTTTTCAATCTGCAATGAAAGGGCCTGGCAGTAAACTGGAGAGAGCCAGTTTTATAAGGTGGGAGGGAAATGATTATAGAACTGTAGCAGTTCAGGGATCTTCCAGCTGGTTTAAATGATTTGGCTTCCTTACAAACATACTGAAGGGAGGTAAAAAGGAAAACTTCTGAAGGTCAGCCATGAGTGCTCTAGGTACTGCATGAAGCAGAGTCCTCAATTTATTCCCAAGCATTTAATGTAGAGATGGGAACAGAGGGAGGAAGGAGGAATACAGGGGGGGAACAAGGGTTACTGCATCCATATGCGAATATGGAATACCTTACATGAATGAGCAAAATCAAGAGGGACCAGAGAGCAACACCTGAGCTCCACTGAGCACCTTGACCACAGCAAGCAGCCATTCTTGCAGGTGTAAATTCAGATTTCCCTGGAAAAGTGCTGAACTGACCTGGCCCTGCCCCAGCTCAGAAGGTGGCTTTTGCAGCTGAGGGAAATACCCCTTCCCAAAGAGAACATGAGCTGATTCTTTGCCTCCTTCTTTTGGTTTTCCTGTTTTATTACACAGGCTTAGCTATTATGTGTGCCATACTGACAGTTTTGCACGGAAGCACTAACATTTCGAAAATGCTCAGAGAGGAAAGGAGTGTTTGTTTCAGTTGAAACTTTTTGGTTATTTCAAGCCAGATTTGTGAATACTTTTGCCAGCTCCACAGTGCACTTCTGTAAGCTCCACAAGAGAAATACATGGAGTTGCATTGACCAGCCATCAGCTGTCCAGGCTGGTGGGGACAAGGAGCAGCATCTTAATAGCCTCCTCTTTCTATTCCACTCCTGGGAAAAGTGTGACTGTTATTGAATCTAGCTCTTCTTCTAAATTTCTTCTTCAGACAATGTCCAAAACAGAAACAGAGTGTTGTTCTCTAAGAAATGCTTCTTTTTTTCCATTATGTTTTGCATTTTGTGTTGGGTTTTTGTAGGTCTTTTTTTGGAAGATGGTTAGGGTTAATAAAACCCAGTTTCATTTAAGAAAAGCTTTTTTAGGATGTCCATGTCTGTTATTTGTTGGGGTTTTTTTCATTAGGATGAATCTAATAAATTAATTTTCACCCTACTGGGAATCAACAGGAGCTCGTTCTTGTTCCCTCCTTCCTCCAAGGTCAGTAAGCCACACTCTGCTTTAGTTCCTTGCTGGCACAGACTGCACACTGATTTTGGAAGCTCCTGTGCTGGCTGGAGCACTACAAACCCAAGGCTGGCCCTGCTGCCTGCTCATCTGCTCGGACAGCAGTGGCTGCCCCTGGCACACGTTAGAGCAGAGACTTCTCCATGCCCCACACCTGACCCCTGGGCACAGAGCAAGGCTTATGGCTGACTCTGGTTTTGACCTGATGCAAACTTGGGTGTTTGTGGAAGCATTTCAAGCATGTAATTGGGATCCTGTGTATGTCCCTCTGGTGACATCTCCAGAATAAGGACTTCATTATAACCATATCACCCCCCTTGCCTCAGCTGACCATCTCCCAGTCACATGCAAGCTCACTTTAAAACTCAAACATGCAAGATAGCTCATTTATTTCAATTTCTTTTTCTCTCATACTGATCTGTCCTTCCTGACTCTGCCAGGCCAGATATGGTAAAAATAATATCAGCATCCACCACATTACAGTAAAGGAAGTCAAAACCCTACAGACCCCATCCCACTTTCACTTCTGTCAACAGCTGTCTCTTGCTGATTTCATAGCAGGAATCATAACTCCTTTCCCCTTCTTTATTATTAGTTTTTAGAACAACTTTCGGTATAGAGTCAGCGCTTGATGAAGCATGAGACAATCCCACCAGGTGCTATTCATCCATGTCTTGACAGCATTCGTGGCACTAACCAACCCACCACTCAGGATTTACAATGCTTGTGTGAGCACATCGCTGCTCAGGATCATCATCCCCAACCCAGGAGGGGACACTCCCTCTCCTGTCCTCTTTGCTCTGCCCCAGACAGCGTGCATCAGGGATCGGACAGATCAATCTGCTCTCACAAAACAAAGCACTCCAAGCCACACACTAAAATCCTGGTGAAAGCTGTTAGAAGCCCCTGCAAGAAGAGTAGCAGCAGAGGAGGCGTTCAGAAAGGTCAGCTTTTGTCAAGGGAAAAATGAGCACCCCATGCACCCTTTTTGATCAGCAGTGAATAGGGAGGAGAGGGGTGATGCAGATCCTCCCCCCTTTGAGTCACCCTCTGGGACCCTTTCTCTTCATTGGCTACAAGGAAAGCTCACCTCCCATGGACTCAGCTCCCTCAAAATCCACACTGTCCAGACACAGTTCAGGCTCTGACAAAAAATAATTAGAGCTACTAATGGAGAAAAATCACCTTTTGGGTCTGGTATTTCTTGTGCACAAGACTGCAGGATACTTTCACCTTCTTGGCAACCTTGCCTTTGAGTTCCCAGCAACTGATGCCAGCTTTGAAGAAAAAGTATGTTGCTGAGACACAAAAAGCACAGGGCTAGATTTCCCTTTACTTTTCTGAGGGTCAATCAAAGAGACAGACTCATAAAAGGAAAAGCTTCTGTCATCTCACAATAGCAGCACACAGACAGGCTGCCTCTTGACAAGGAAAAAAAATAAGATCATTACAAATAACGTTGATATGGTAATACATGCTTAAAATCAGTAATGAGAAGGCCAGGCACCTTATCCAGGTCCCAAGTGCCAGCCAGTCTTACAGCACTTTGGCAGAGGCAACTCTAGAAAAATAAAGTGGGGATACTTGCTTCATGGCTTGCAGGTTGTCTGTGTCAATGCAATCATACTTCAGTCATGTGCTTCAGCCAAAACCCAGGGACCAAACAGTTCCCAAGATGCTGAAATCAGACAGGCTCTTTGGGACCATGCACCTCAGGTCTGAGAGAGGAGGACCTGGCTGTTCCACAGCCACTGAATCCCAACAGACTGTCTGTCCATCCCTCAATCACTGCCAGTTTGAGCATGAGCCACACTGCTGGGCTCCTCCTCACAGACACATCTTTTGGTAACTATCACCTCTATCTCTGTGTATGTAAGCTATCCTGGAACACACAGCCCATGGTCATACTTCCCACCAAAAGTTTCAAGGACTTCACCTTCAGAATGGCAGAGTAGATTAAATCAAACAATCTAGAGCAATGCCTAGCAGAGAAAAAATGGCAACATCACCACCACTGGAAATTAAATGGGAGGACATAGGACACGAAATTCCTTGTGGTCTCTCAAAAAAAGAGCCCAGTGAGTGTGTTTGGTACAACGTATCTATCTTCACCAGCAAGTAAACATTTTGTAACAAACAGCTTTCCATCTCAAACGGCTTCCCTGCATTTTGCAGAAGCAGCAGTTATCCAGCTTTCCAGATGTCCTAAAGCTGTTTCATGGTCACTTTTCAGAGCAAGCATGTGGAAAATGTAGAATTGTTCCCACAATGAAGCTAACCATTTTACAGGAACTGCAGATGTGACTCCCAACATTCCTAACACTGGTTTCCATAAGTGTATTTTGTAAGCAGTCACTTAAAACAACCATACCAAAAAAAAAAAAATTTCCCCAAACACCCAAACCAACACCCCTATCAGAATGATAGCTCTAAAAAAATCCAAAAAACCCACAAGAAAACCACCTACCCATCCAGTGTTTCTTCAGGACTTCTCTATCCAAGCAGTTACAGGGAACTTGCAAGACTATTTCACAGCTCTGCAGCATGTGCTGCATGCATTCCCATGCTGCTGGGGCACTGCAGGAGCCTGGGCTGTTGGAGGCTCTAGAACACCACACACCATTCTTATATTTGGGTTAACACCAAGAAGTGGGTGACCACTTCCCCAGTTTTGTCCTGATGCTGATTTATGTCTCAGCAGTGCAGTAGCAATCTGAAACAGAGACCTGCTTCAAAGCTAATATTGAAGAGTGAGAAAGAGTACTGGTACAGACAGACAGACTGACCTGGCATAGTGTATATAGGGCACATTTGAGATCTTTACCTCACTGAGGACTGACAGCAATCCAGAGAGTTTTGTGGTTTCCATTCTTTTAACTGATTTAAAAAAAGGATGCACTCCATCTCTTTTAAGACAACAGCTGACACACTTCAAAGTTTCCTTTCATTTTCTGTCATAAGATTAGAGAAGTGTAAGGCCGTGTAAGGAAACACTGTTTTGGAAATAAATCAGTGCAAAATGAACATTGTTCCCAGCATTTCAACAGAGATGACTCCCAGCTCTAGGAAGAAAGACATATCATTCCATTTACTAAAAAAAAAAAAATAAAAATGCTGTTATGAGACTAGAGCTTCAGATTGCAGGAGCTGAAGTAATTTTTTTAACTCCTCCAAGTCTTTCTTTTTTTTTTTTAACTTGTCTATTTCTACCCCTAAAACCTACTAGATCTTTTCCACCAGGCTCTAAAGCATACGTTTTTCACCAGGAGACTGAAGCACTGCCAAAATCACATTGCTATCCAAGGATCTTAACATGCTTTGCAAAAACATTAATTAAAACTCTCACAGCAAGAAGGAGGGAGTAAGGTGGAATCTTTTATTTCACAGTGAGGAAAACACTACCTCCAAAAAAAAAAAAAAAAAAAAAAAAAGATTTGACAACATACCAACCACCCCAGAGAAAACATGCTACAGAGAAGAGCAGAGGGGATGCTGGGAGGGCAGAGAGAGGGGCGAGGAAGAGTAAACCTCAGCATTTTATCATTTAGCAGTGCTTTTATTAGACTGTTCTGCTATTATGCAACATTAACTTGGTTGAGATTGAAAATGGAGATTCAAGAGTGTTTTCTTAATCCTGGCCCTCCTCTGCTTTGCTTTCTCACCACACCTACACAATCACCGCATCCGAACACACCATCCGCAGCATCCGAAACAAAGCAGTTGCTAATTATTGTATCTCATTATGAGGACACCTCATCTATGCTGCTTTTGAGAGTTATCACGCAGTCATTATTTTGCTCTCCAGCATGATTTCCCACTCAAGTGTGGGGAAATGAAGGCAATAGCTATTTAAATGCAATTTGCAGCATAGTCTGTATGTATTAATTGTCTTTTGGGAAGATAGTACCTAATCCATAAATATACATCCCTTTGCTTTATAAACATGTGGACAAAAGAATAGCAGAACTAAAGCAACAATTTAATTTCTGCTGAATTGTACACATGCATGATTTCCCACTCAAGTGTGGGGAAATGAAGGCAATAGCTATTTAAATGCAATTTGCAGCATAGTCTGTATGTATTAATTGTCTTTTGGGAAGATAGTACCTAATCCATAAATATACATCCCTTTGCTTTATAAACATGTGGACAAAAGAATAGCAGAACTAAAGCAACAATTTAATTTCTGCTGAATTGTACACATTCTTTATAACTAATGTATATACATAAATATACATCTATGTATATACATAAATATACATTTAATTTCTGCTGAATTGTACACATTCATTACTTTATAATACGTAAACACCATTCCATCAAAGTGAACTAAGGTTCACTAAGAAAAACTAAGGACTAAGGAAAGCCATTAATATATCCTTACCAACATGGCAGGGCTAGAAAGGAAAATAAAGCGAACTTGTTCACATCAGACATAATTTGCTGGTTTTGTAATTGTTGTTTCCCTTAAAAAAAACAACAAAAAACAGTTTCTTGGGGACTAGCAACTGATCAGTACTCCTGCAGACGGAAAAGCTGTGAGTTCAGAAGCAGAATGGTGATGCTTTCGCAAAGGGAGCAGGTCAGGGGATGTTGTGATGCATCGCACACTGCAGCAGGTCTCTATCCAAAAGGCTGGCAACATGTCCTGAGCAAAGGTCCTCTCCACTTGAGCCACTCAGAGCAAGGACAACACATGGGCAGGAGGGAGAAGGAAAGCAGATGAAAGTGGGGAGCAGAGCGGTTTAGGCTATATTTCTTAACAGAAATACCCCCATACAAAAGACTTTACTGAACCAGAAAACCAGATGACTAAAATAGAACCGTGAAACCTCTCACTCGTTGGACCCCAGTACACAACTGATACCATGGCTGCTACTCAGAGCAGATAGTGTGGCATCTAAGAGCGAAGCCATCTATTTCCTGACACCAAGGGCATCTCCTTGCAACAGAAACATTCGCCCTTTGCATCAGGTCTAGAGACTGACTGTACCACGCAGTCTATTTTTGTTACAGAAAAGAATGTTTTCAGATCTAATTTGTTTCCAAAACAAAGGAATTCACCTACCAGAGCCAGCCAGGGAGAGGAGAGGACAACATTCCTTCCTCTGCTCTCAGGAAATTAGTTACCCAACTGCTAGGAGGTGTTAAGAAGCCTGAATCTCTTCCTGATGCCAATACTGAAAGGTGTCAAATGCCTTCATATCACACTGCTGTCAGAGAATGGGGAGGGAGCCGAGAACCACATATCCCAGCTCATGCAGAAAGTTTATTTTGTCTCCTCTGAACCAGAAACACTTCAGACCACTAATATATGCAGCTCCAAGTTATTTCCTCTTTAGCTGTTTTTTCTTTAGCTCAAAAGGAGTTGGTACCATTGCCAAGTGATGGGTGCTTCTTAGTGCAGAACTGGAGGGTCAGTCCTCTGAAGCTGATGGACAGAACAACACAGACCACAGAGGGCTTCCCTCACCCACCAGCTACTGTATTGTCTCCCTTGTCCATAGAGGTCAGCTATAGCCAAGGAAAAACCCCAGCTTCACCTAATGGCTGAAGAAAAATCAATCAGCCTTGGGGTTATGCCAGGCGTGTGAATGTCCATGCCCATACATCTTCCAAAGGGGACAAAGGTTATAGAGGTGCACACTCTTCCCCTGGAGATTCAGCATCCCTTTTAGACTGTGCAGCCAAAAATGAGCAAATCACTCCTACTCAGTAACAGGCAATCTTTCTACAGGACTTTATGAATGGAAACTCATGGCAAAGATAGCAAAAAAAGCCAAACATCCCTCTGGGAAGACAACCCTCTGGGAAGTACACTACCAGGAAAGGAAAGACAATCATCCTTTTCTTAAACTAGGACTTATATTATCTCTACTTGCAGGCTACATAATTTTCACAATCACTCAGACTGACACAATGGGCAAGAAGCACCACATCAGCATGGCAAAGGAAGCCTGTCCAACATGCTCATGGAAAGGGAAGTGAGGTCTCCAAAAGGCTTGACAGAATGAGAACTAATGCCTTTGGGAGTCTGGGAAAAAGGAAGAAGCAGCAAGTTTCTTCACCAACATGTTGGGAAATCGTTAATATTTTAATTTTCAGTCCAGTTTTAAGTTCTTGCTAAATCCACAGCAACTCCCATCAGAGAAGCAACCTAAGAAAATAAGCATTAACAGATTGAAAAAGACCTTTAAAATCAATGGTCTAAAATTCACCAAGCCTAGTTTAAGAAGGTGAGAAGAACCCCACTGGCAGGCTTAGCAAGCTGGTGAGAGCTGCGCTGTTAGCCATCCCATTTACTAAGCTTGCAGGGGCCTGAGTCTTATCAGGAGGATACTAGAGATATGGAACCCTCATCTGTGCTGAATTCAAACAGAACTACAGTGATCAACACCAGCTGTTCGGCTGCAATGACCCAGTAAACATCATGATTATGTGTCCCACTTACTGGAGGACTCTGCTAGAGGGATTAGCAGATTGTGATCGTCACACTATGCTCTACTCAAAAAAAGCATTAAACGTGAGGACTAAACGTTCAAAATAATTTCCTGCTTAAGTACCTCAATGTTTGGGGACCCCAAGAGAAGACAATTCCTAATTGGCAAGAGAGCATTACCGTGCAAGTGATTGCGCCGGGAATCCCTTGTCTCAAAAGCAAGCACTGAGAGCACCATCTGGACTCGTTCAAGAGCCCTGCAATGTTATCCAGTTGAAAAGGCTTTAGTAAATCCTTTGATACTGTCTCCCAGAACATTTCTCTGGAGAAACTGGCTCCTCATGGCTTGGATGGGTGCACTGTTTGCTGGGTAAAATCTGGCTGGAGGGCTGAACCCAGAGAGTGGTGGGGAATGGAGTTCATCCAGCTGGCAGCTGGTGGTGTTCCCCAGGCCTCAGCATTGGGGCCAGTCCTGTTAAATACCTTTATCAACAATCTGGACAAGAGGATTGAGTATTCCCTATGTTAGTTTGCAGATGACACCAAGCTGGGCAGGAGTGTTGATCTGCTGATGGGTCTGCAGAGGGATCTGGACAGGCTGGATCGATGGGCCAAGACCAGTAGGATAACAGACAGCAAGGCAAAGTGTCAGGTCCTGTGCTTGAATTACAACAACCCCATGTAGTGCTGAAACGAGGTGGTAGTGAGCCAGGGTTCAGTCTCTTCTCCCAAGTAACAAGTGATAGGACACAAAGAAATAGCCTCAAGTTGCACCAGGGGAGCTTTAGATTGAATATTAGGAAAATATTTCTTCACTACGAGGTTGTTCAGGCATTGGAAGAGGCTGCCTAGGGAAGTGGTAGAATCACCAATCCTAGAACTGTTTAAAAGATGTGTAACTGTGGCATTTGGGGGTATGGTTTAGTGGTGAACATGGTGGTGCTGGGTTAATGGTCAGACTGTATGATGCTGGAGGTCCTTTCCAACCTAAAGAATTCCATGAAAACTAAAGTCTTCTTCAAATGTAACTTAAAGGATGACTACACCATACCGAATTCCCAGGAGTCCTGCCTCCCCTGAAGCCTCCTTCATGTCCTGACAGAATTACCAGGGACAGTACCACTGTGCCAATAACACACTGAACCCCTACGCTAAATCGGCATCAGTAATCCCAAACTCTAGGCCATGGCAGGGAGATGTCTTTTGTCAAACATCTGCCTTGGTTTTGATATGGAAACAGATCTATTTTTCAAGCTCTCATGTATGTTTTCTTCCTTAATAGTTTTTTTTAAAGAAGGTATTGGGCATGAGATCTGCCATCTATTAAAATATAAGCCTTGAAGATAGAAAACACTTCCAGAAATGATCTTGAGAATCTTAGTGAACTTTATCAAATTTGGAGTCATCATTCTTTCCATACAAGTGTGCACTTCATTACTTGGTAATGGAACAATAATTGCTCTTCAGTTATGCAAGATGCACCTCTAATTTGTAAGGGGTTTCTGGAGAGGTAATAACAGATGCTTAAAAAAATCAAATGTGAAAATACAAAACTTGTTATGTAAAAGATAACGGTACCCATGGAGTAGTCTGCCAACTGGGTCACAGCCTCAGCTGATATAAAGGCACAATGCTGATGTTCTGTCTTATGTATTCCTAAACACTGAAGCTGAAGCCAAATTAATCGTATTACTTCACGCTTTAATCTAACTGAATCTCATAAATGAAGCATCATCAACGTAGGTCAACACCTGACATCTCTGCTTTCCTGACAGCTTCCTACGCACTCTAGGTAAGGCTGCCAGCATTTCAGCAGAAGCCATTTTCCCCTCTGAAATTATACTTCCTGATTATAAACCATATTGACTGGAATAAAGATATCAATTTATATATTTTCTTGTTTCTAAAACTAAATTCAATAGGAAACCTGCTAGGAACTATATTGCAAGGGACAATCTTGTGTTAAAAAGGATGATCTATCCGAATTTTCTCCATGCCCCTTTTTTCCAACTTCACCACTATGAACAGGGGCTCGGTGCAGCATTTCAAAGACCACGTGTTTGCTCACAGCCCTTCCAGACAAAATGTCGACTCCAGACTCTGAGCACTTGCACTCGTTGGCACGTGGCAATGCCTGTATGATGGGGAGCAGCACACCATTCAAATGTCATCTGTGTGTGCAAATGCAGTATCAAGTGCACCTTCTCATACGACTAATTTTCCAATTAAGACTGAAACACTGTTGTGCTAGAAACACAGCAAACACGTGGGCAGATCTTGTTCTTGCTCCGTAGGGATTTATTATCCAAGATACACTAATTTTACTGTAATCTACTTCGTTTTACTCAGCAAAGCACTGACTTTTGCAACATGTCAATTCCGTGCTGCAAAACTTAACTGTATTTTGCTGTTTTGAAACAGTTGGGTATGACATCCAAAAGAAAACAAACAAACCAAAAACAAACAAACCAAAAAAACCCCAAAGCAGGGCAAACACTTAGAAAGCTTGCTTCACCCACTCTGCTCTCCATGCCAGTCCAGAAATATTCTTACTAAGAACCAACTATCTAATCTGAGACTTGTTCAAATCCAAATCCATAAACTGCATCACAACAGCAACTGCTGAGTAGACATACCCTGAGGAAGTTCAGCCTGTCTGGAAGAACAATAAAACAACAATCACAGACTGCAAAACTTTCAGCTAGGAGAGCCTTGTTTAATCTAGTGGAAAAAGACAAAATGAGATGCAGTAGTTGGAAGCTGAAATTAGATAAATCAGGCTAGAAATAGGCATATTTTTAACAGCAAGAATAGTGTATTACTGCAACCATCCACCTAAGGATATTTCAAACACTCCATCACATCAAGTCTTTAAAGTGAGGGCTACTGACAGATGTTCCACACAGCTCACAGAGAAACACAAGCTTCATGCAGTAATTCTTAGATGAAGCTCTGTCTCTTGCACCATGCTCCAGTGCAGATTAGATGATCATAAATGGTCCCTCATGACCTTAAAAATCTACAATGACACTCAAGTAATGGTAAAAACATCTTCAAGCAGTCATAGGTCTGCACAACCCCGAGAGACTGCAAACTGCATGACCGTTCTGTGCTAATAGCCCGTGTCATTTCCACCCTGTAAAAACTGGCTGAGGGCCAGGGACTGAGCTGGCCTGGACAGCTGGCAGTTGGGAATCAAATTTAGTCACTCACTCCTGGGGTAGCACCAGCTGAAAGAACTGTAAAAAAACTGCCATGTGCCTTGATGAAGCAGCTTCCCCCAAAACATCAGCTGCCAGAAGTGTTGGGGACTTCGAAAAGAAAGAAAGAAAAATGGGTCTAATTTGCATTTCCCAGCAGAGAGTTGATACAGTGTGGTCTTTATAAAAATGGCATAGCAAGAATGATGAAAAATTCTCTCTTCCCCAAATAACTAAGCAAATTTAAAATAGTTAATCCTGGAAACATTCTCAAAAGATTAGCCATGGCTCAACACACTAAAGATGATAATTTTTAATTTAATTTAAAGTTGAACATCCTTGTGTAATAATGGCAGAGATGAAGGACTATTAGGGAATAATCTTGTTTATGGATCAGTGAACTCACAAAATTGCCAAGGCACTGTGAAACATATTCCTTATTCACACCTCATAATTAACTGAGTGCTCTGCTGCAATATTACAGTCATCTTCATTATGAGAAAGCTGCTCACTTGGGCTGGGATGCCACTGAGGGGGTCTCGGTCAGTTCTGGCATTTCCAAACTCCTGGAAAAAGCACCTTCAATCCATCAAAACAGCAGACTCCCAAAGAGTAACGGAGGGCAGAGAAAGCCTTTGGTCTGAGACAAAAGCATGGCTTGTGCAGAGAGGAAAAGCCCCTCCCTCCTTCCCCGATGCCATCTGGAAGCATTTCTCTTTTAAAGGCAATTGAAAGAAGAAAATACAGTTCTTTTAATTAATTCACATTGAAAGGCACTTTTGATGGAGTCAGGAGGCCAAATCAGATCAAAGTAAATAATGCAACAAATAGTGACATGAAAGTCCTGGGACAGCAGCCATCATGGCTTGCACTGCCTAGATCCTCGTACTCAAAACCGACAAATGCTGAAGCTTTCAGCTTGTAGCAAAGGGGAGGAGGATGGGGGGCCCTATCTTTTTAGCAAATTTTAAAGAAGAAATTGTCGGTTTACTGGAAGGAAGACTTTTGTTGAGATAGATCTGCTTAAGATTTGGGAAATCCTGGATTAAGTATCTCCTTTATGTCAGATTTTGCATTTGTGAATTTGGGCAAATGCTCATACTTTCTGCCCTTTGGTTTGGAGAGGTAACATTTCTCCCTGGCTGACAGAGTATAGACACAAGGTGATCCTGCCCCACTATTGAGATCTGATGAGGCCACATCTGGAGTGCTGTGTCCAGTGCTGGGTTCCCCAGTACAGGAGTGACATGAAGCTCCTGGAGTGGGTCCAGGACAAGGCAACAAAGAGCATTCCTCTTGCAAAGAAAGACTGAGTGAGCTGGGCCTATTCAGCCTCAGAGATGACTGAGAGGTTACCTTATCAATGTCTATAAGTATCTAAAGGGAGGATGTCAAGAGGATGGAGCCAGGCTCTTCTTGGTGGTGCTGAGCAATAGCACAAGAGGCAACAGGCACAAACTGATGCACAGGAAATTCCATAAGGAAGAACTTATTTACTGTGCAGGTGACTGAGCACCGGAACAGATTGTCCAGGGAGGTTGTGTGAGTCTCCTTCTTTAGAGATATTAAAAAGCCATTAGGACACAATCCTGAGTAATGTACTCTAGGGGACCCATCTTGAGCAGGGGGTTCGAAATGACCCACTGGTCCCTTTCAGCCTTACTCATTCTGGGATTCAATGATATGCACACCCTTAGTCCCAGGCAGCTAAGACAGCAGCTGCAGTCCCTCTGCTCTGTAACTACACCACAGGGGAGAAAAGAAAACTGCTGAAGCCAAGGAAAAGCAATGAAGAGGATAATCTCATGAGTGGGTGTCAGAGGAAGACCACAAGCTTTACACAAACCAAAGGTCCTTTGCCCAAGGTTACTTTGAGATACTACTGATGCCCAAATAGCAGTTAAGAAAGGGAGTATATATTGTAAACCCATGTCTAGGTAACTGGGCCCCAGATACAGCAGTTACAGACTTCAGTGTTGTCATCTTTGGCCCTAAAATCATCAGGCCCATCTTAGCTTAGTTCAGCATCTCACTCCAGCCTTTCCCCTGTAATGGGCAACAGGCCAGGCAGATGCAAGATGTTCCTCAGCCAAAGCCAGTAGTACATAGAATTCAAAATACAGTAATAAAATATATTCCGATTTTTCCACTCAGATTTTTACTGTACATATTACCTAAACAGACTGCAGTCAAAAGATAAACAATAAAGAAAAGAAAAAAGGTGATGCCATAAATCAGCACTAAAAAAAAATGCAGCTTTTGAATAGCACATTTGAAACAGAAACAAGCAGCAGTAATACACTGAACAAAAATCCAAGTCCCAGCATCTGGAGTACTGCATGTTATTCTGAGACCTTCCCTTCCTCTGCCCAACTCCCAAAGGATAAATAGAGACTGAAGAGGTACAGGAAAGGGTAATAAGGCTCATCAGACACATAGAATAGTGGTTACGTGAGGAGCTAGTCAAGAGAACAGGGCTCTCCACCCCGGAAAGGGAGTACACAAAGACACCAGAAAAATTATGAAGGGCTTGGGGAAGCAAACCAGAGAAATTACCTCCTACTTCTTATCACACTAAGTCAAAGGGCTCTCAATGAAATTATCAGTTTTCAAACAAACAAAGAGGGTCCTTCACACAGATATAATTAAGATCACAGAACTCATTGTGAAAAAGATGACCTCAAGTCGGAGGAGAGAAGGATTCTAAAAAGGAAATTAGGCAATTCCACAGAGGACAGGCCCATGGAGAGTCTGAAACACAGTGCTCTAGATACAGCATCAAGATCCATAGGCTCTAAATCACTGACTGGCACACATTCAGCAGGCACAGTGAAGAAAGATAACCCTGTACTGGCCCCGTTCCCACTCTTTTCCTCTCTGTAAGCATCTAGTAATGACCACAGTCAGCAAACAGATATTAGAGCTAAATAGACTGCTGGTTTGATATGGTGTTCCCACAATGTTCTTCTGTTACAATAAATATTCTGATATGAGTTCAACAGACAAATTCTAATTTAAAAGCAAAATAAGTTCTTTTAGTGTTTTCCCTGAAGAAATATCATGTAAAAATTCCTGTATTTATATTCATGCATTGCACTGGGCTAAATGAATGAATAAATGCCTTCTAGGTGGAATGCTATCCATCATCTCCAAAAGCTTACACAGGCAATGAATGATGGAATTTGGTTTTCCATATTGAGTAATTCCATGATGGAGATACCATTCAGTATCACAAGCAGGGTCAGGATAGCAAATCCACTGTGTGTCAGCCAAGATCAGCAAAGGAATGCTGATCCTAACAGACTGATCAGAAAGATGGGCATTAGCAGTCATTTTAGATCACAGACCAGGTGACAGCTTCCTAAATTGAAAATTCCTGATGCTTGTACCAAAAGCATTTGTAGTCTAAGCAATTCATCAGCTGAAATGAATGCATGGCATAATTAACAGTGAACTGGGGAGAACAACAACAACAAATTAATTGAGTTTACTACCAGAACACAAAAGAAACATCTCTGCTTCAAACATTTACAGATAACTCACAGGCACAGCAGCACTGATAGAAACTGCTGTCATGAGATTAGGCAGAGATTATGATAAATGCAATTAAAGCAACTAACATCAAAATATTGCAAGAGAGCCCAAGGCCATCATTTTACAGCAGCTTTGTCACTACAGAAATTCCTAACATGGTCCTGTAGGAAAAGTAATGGTAATGGTGTTGCATGACCAGATAGAGTAACACTTTATGAGGGGGAAATAAAGGCAATATTCCCCCTCCTTTCCACTCCTAACTGATAATTACTCTTATTTCCCTGATTTTGAACAAATCAAGTAAGTCCTTGCATCCAAGGAAAACTTTCTTCTGTAGTTTTTCCTGCTAATTTTCCTCTTCTAAAATGAACACCCAGAGGGTTTGTTGGCATCTTTCACAGATTAAATGGAACCGTACTTTATTTCATACTCTTGTACTACTACAACATGCAACCATAGTTACTTTAAAAATACTAATTGAATGTGTACTATTTCCTTAAGTAAGTCCTTGCATCCAAGGAAAACTTTCTTCTGTAGTTTTTCCTGCTAATTTTCCTCTTCTAAAATGAACACCCAGAGGGTTTGTTGGCATCTTTCACAGATTAAATGGAACCGTACTTTATTTCATACTCTTGTACTACTACAACATGCAACCATAGTTACTTTAAAAATACTAATTGAATGTGTACTATTTCCTTACTCTAGAGCTGATTTGCAAAACCAAGGGATTTCACAGGACACAAAAGGAGAGATTTGAACATACTTTCAGCCCTCAGCCTGGACAGAGGACCTACAGCAAACATACTGCCAACCAAAGCATTAAACAGAGGGAGGAACACACAGCAGAGGAATGATACTTTTAGACAACCAAACCTAACTTTTAGAAAGGAAGTTAACAAAATAAAAATAACAACCACATTTCAGTGGAAGATTATCATTTAAGCCACTCCATGATCAGTTGTGGCAGGTAATGAGAATTCAAAAGGCAAAGCAAAGTGTCACCAGATGCTGCAAGACCTGTCAGACCTGGAAAGCAAACACTCAAGAGCAGCATTCCAACAGCCACAGCACAAACCTTGTCTTTCATGGCTTAGTTTGGCCAGTATCTGAATTTCAGCATGGATGTTTGGGAATGTGGAATGCATTTACAAGAGTCCCTTCTGTGCTGCAGTTTCCTGGATATTCACATTCTGGAAATTGCTTAAAAGAATAGAGAAAAAAAAAATAAATCTGCATTTCAAAGATCTGCAGTCAGGAGAGAAATGTGTGTTCCAGCATTTCCAAGCCAAGTAGAGGATTAAGGTTTCTAATGCACTAGTTGGAAGAGAATATTGGGATAACTGCATTAGAAACGTGAAAGAGGATTTACTACTCTTCTTTAGATTAAATTGAAGATTAAGTTTCTAGTCAGGGAAGAATCTGTTCATCTTGGAAAGCATACAGGGAGAATGGCAGAAGCATTAGACATGCTAACAGATTTTGTCTTTTTAAACCAAATATTAAATCTCAACAGCTACTTGATGTTACAAAAAAAATAAAAATCAAAGTAACATGCACCACACAACTGAAATCATCCACCTGAATTTGCATTTGATGAGATTGGTGTCATCATGGCTTTGAGCAAAGGATTGCTTAGATTAGCCTGTGCACACTTAAAGCCACATAACTGAGTCCTGAGTCTGCTGCCCTTCACTTAATACAAGCTGTGATTACCAGGTTCACAGAGGAGACATGGACCAGCTCAGAAAGCATCAGTCATTAATGAGGTAGGTACTTACAGCTGAATCCTGCACTCCTGAGAACAGCCTAAAAGTTTGCACTAGATGTGCCTAGAAGTCAAAGCTGTAAGTGAGAAGTTATTCAGTTAGATTAGCTATCCAGGGAAATACCTGCAATAATCTAGGTATCATCTATATTCAGATGTTGTGGTTTGGTTTGGGTTTGTTTGGAGTTTTTAGTTTATTTCCTGGGTGACTGAAATACAGTTCTGTGTTAAACTAGCCCAGATTTACAGTAAGGAAAATGACCTGGCAAGCTATTAGGATTTTTTCTGTTTCTCAGCCACTGTTAATTCCTTGACAGTGGTTTACAGGGCTTTCAGAGAACGTCAGTGAACGTGGGCACGCGGCTATTTCAAACGCTGGTTTAATGAGACTGCCATGAACTGTGAATAGAAAGGCAGTCCTGTGAAGTAAAGGGAATGAACAGAGACTCCTGTGAGTCAGCTCTGGGACACACAGACTGCACCTACAAATTGGATTTCCAATTAGCAACACAGGGAACAGAAGAGGCTGCCATAGAAAGAAGCTACTGCAACTGCAGGGCTTAAACGCAACTCCCATTGATGAGAGCAAAGAAACCCACCCCCTCTGCACATGAATGAATAAGCCATCAGCATCTTGCAGGAGATGAGTGAAAAAAAAACAAACCAGCCGTTAACTTTTCCTCCTGATTCTGTTTTGCACAGCGTGGTTCTTTGTCCCAGGCACAGTTTCCACTTAAAAATTCACAAAAGTGGATTTTCCTGAACTAAATGAAATTCTAAAGGATCTATAAAAGACTATAAAGTCTTCCCTAAAAAAACCAAAACCACCCCACAACAAAAGTCTAAAACACATTAAGTCCTCATGAGCTAAGAAAAACATCAGACTCAGTCTTGTTTGCCCCTTTTTTCTCACATTCAAAAGTACATGAAGCCAAACTACTTCGGTTTATTTGCTGCTCACTGAAATAAACAGGGCCTCTTGGTACTGTCACATATTAATAGTCCAGGGAATATTATTTACTTTCCACTTCCTTATCGGAAGGATTGAAAAAGGGGAGAGAAGTGTTTTTCTCTACTGAAAAAAAAAAAAAAAGCACTATCCAGAATTGCAAACTGTGCTGGAATTTCTCCACCAACTATTGCTGCAGTGCGTGCAAAGCCCTTTATCACTTCCTCGCTATTTTGCTGACCTTTTAGGCCAGTGACAAGCATTCAAGCTTTTCTTTTGTATTATTTTGGTCAGGGCAAACACACAACATTAATAACAGTTACTTTACTGTTTTCTCAGAGGCACACAATGCTTTTTACTTCTGTGCTTTCCGTATGAATACAACCATCACTGACCTTCAGAGCGTGCGAGTGCAGCTAAGAACAACTCAACGTTTAAGACAGTTGTACCAAACCTAACAGACAGTGTCTTCCTCGCACTTCTGTAACCCAGGCAGTTTCCATCCTGAGCCACAATATCCTATAAAACACCCTCCAATAAATTCAAGAAGAGGTAAAGTTTGCACACGTGAAATCCCTCATCTGAGAAACTGGTCACACTATTCTGCCTGTATCTGCTACAAATCTAGGATATAGCACTACAGTGTGTGGCAAGGGGAAGCATTAGAAATGCAGTTTCTTAAACAGCATTCAGCAGTTTGAACAGCAAGTTCATATTAAAGCAGAAACATGCTATACTATTACATTAGTTTAAAAAATATTTTTTTTAAATCATTGCTACACAAGAGCTGGAAATAGAAGCACCCAGTGAGCAAAAGCCAAATCAACACCAAGCAATTGCTACGTAGTCACACAGTATGTGTGCCAACGCTTTCCCCCCACCTCTCCCTCTGCTCTTCATGTCAAAGGACAGCACCTGTTTCAGCTCAGACACTGACCACGCATGCTGTGTGGGGACTCAGGGAAGATATGTTATAACCCCAACATATTTTCCCTCATAGTCAATCAGTCTCAGGGCCAGCAAGGTCATCCCTGGAATGCACCACGTTTTGCAGAGCATTTCCATCTTCTTTCCCTTGCTACTGTAAAATGAAACAACAGCACTGCCGGTTTAGTCATCAGATCACATTTATCCCTGCTATAGCCTTAAGGATTCCATTGAATTTTGGATCAATGGGTTTTGTGCCTGGATCCCACAGTGCTAACAAGTAGCGAGAACTCCCTCACTCTTTTGCACACACACAGATTTAGAGTGATGCTGTTGGGCACAGCTCCAAATACACCTGCTTCTTCTGTAACTTGGGGGAAAAAAAACCCTCAAAAACTAAGGCAACAGTGCACATATATGGAAAATGGCCAAATCTGCCCTACAACCTTGGAGATTTTGAAATATTTAAAACATTATCCCATCCCTTTTGCCATGGAAAAGACCTACATGGGTCAGACGGATGTTGATTACAAGGAAAAATTGTGTAATTAATCTTACAGATTTGACAGCAACTTCATGTTATTCCTTTTATCTTTTTTCATATATAGAAAGGATTTACTGGGGTTTTTTTAATATGAAATATGTTTTAATAGAGCAATTGCCTCAAGTGCTTCCTACTTCATATCACATAATATGCCAACAGCATCAAAGAAAGACTGTGTATAGAAAGCATTTCAACTATTTCAATCTGTCCTCTGTGAGGAGTCAGCAAACAGAAGTAAGAAGACTGCAGCCATGTGATCAGGTCATGGTCCACAGACCTCCATGTGACATGGACATTGTTCTGAGAGTCAGTGAGCTGCAAGACATTTAACCTTGCTGTTGCATACTACTACAAGCACACTCCATCTGGTGAGAGCTGAGAAGATCGCTTGAAGTTACAAATGCAGTAGCAGCACATTTATTATTTTTACAGTGACTAGTAAACATTGACATTAGACAGGCAGGCACTGGTTAAACTGTCTAAGCTCTGTGAGGCTGTCATTCCATACAACAAGAAGATATCCAGCATTACTCTGCCTTCAGAGGAAGCAGAAATTCAGAGCAAGGGAAAAACTAGCAAACACAGTTGCCAAATGTGTCTTAGGGAAGTTTCTTCCAAAGCAGCATCCATTAACCCATCCCAGGCTTTCTCTCAGAGCTCTCGGGCACAACTCTCACACACACGTGCAGCAAAAGACTTCCCCTTTCAGCCACTGGGACCAAGCCAGCTCTACTTTGGGGATCCACAGCAAACCATCACACAAGAACTTGCTGCAAGTGTGTTGTACACAGCCACTTGAGAAGAGAAGCTGAGCAGCTTACACCATGAGAGCCCCTTTTGAAAAAGAAAGCAGCTATGTACTTGCAGAGCTTGATTTGCTATGCACAGAAATCCTTCACAACACTTGAAGAGGCAGCTGCTGAAAAGCAAATGCCAACTGGCAGCGTGGATGAGTTCCCTCTGAAGCAATCCCACATGCACGGCCTCTCCAACACAACTTCTGCAGCCTCCTCTGACGAGGCTGGAAAACCAAAGGCTTTCCCTTCGGTGTACACAGCAAAGCGAGGAGAGAGGAGCAGTAAGAAAAAAGGAAGAAGCAGAAGTAAAAGAGAAGGAACAAGATGAGGCAAGACAGGAGATGATTTTTATATTGATACCCCCCACATTGCGGATGTCAGTCTATTATCACAAGTAGCATGTGATAGGACAAGTGGAAACGGCCTTAAATTGTGGCAGGGAAGTTTTAAATTAGGTACAAGGAAACATTTCTTCACAGAAAGGGTTGTCAACAGGGGCCCAGAGAAGCAGTGGAGTCACCATAAATGGAAGTATTTAAAAGACGTGTAGGTGTGGCACTTTGGGACATGGTTTTCTGGTGGGCTTGGCAGTGCCGGGGTTACAGTTGGACATGATAATCTTTCCCAACCTAAACAATCCTATGATGGTATCCATGAGGGAAAGGTAACAAAGAGAACAAAATCACTGAGAAACGTGGAGAAGGAAAAGGCTGGGAACAGCAGCTGCATCAGTATGGTGCTCAGGTTACTCTTCCCCACCAGGTCCTAAACTTCAAAGGCAACATGTCAAATGAGGTTTTTGGACAACCCATTCTGGTCTGGCATATCAGAAGGCACCAGGGTCACTCATACTTTCAAATTTTGTTAGTCATTTCTGGATACAGCAGAAGCAATAAATTCGAACTAACAACTTTAAAGCTGTTCCAAACATCCAGAATAGTCTCCATGCCAGAGCAGCTAGCACTTACCCACTCTGTAAAGCCTTGACTTCCTTACCATTGTTGTGTCACAGATTCCCACAGGGAGATGCAACATAGCCAAACTCACTCCCTTCCTTGTTCAAAACAAACCCAAAAACCCAACCATCCCCAAGTCATAACAATCAGGCAAAACACTTGTAGGGCAGAAGCTCTCAAGTGGGTTGAACATCTAAAAGACGTGTAAAGGAAAGACACTGATCTGAGAGGTTACAGATCTTATGTAAGGCCTATATGCCATCAGTATCGATGCAGCAAGAAGATTATTTAAAACAAAATCAAAACCAACAACAAACAGTGCCTACTGAAATGACTGTTGAGGGGTGCTACATAGGAATAAAACACTCCCTTTCCCAGGCTTCAGGAGTTCTACAAGGGGCGAACAGCAGCAGATAATTCCTGATCTATTTAAGGAACAAAGCACTTTCTCCAAGAAATAGGCAGTGCAGAGCAATTCATTATTACAGGTCTCCAAATGATATCATGCTGTGAGTGTTAGAACCAAAAGACAGTAACAAGGGGCAAGCTAGGCAAGGGCTACCAGGCAGATTGTACGAAGGTCAAGATTAAAAGAAAAATCCCACACTCTGGCACAGATCCATGGGGCAGTTGCCGAGTCACACCCCCTTAAATGCTCTTACTACCTCAGTGCTGTTCCACAGGAATCAGGGCATCAAGTGCTAGTCCTGTGCCAGAGCATGGCCCTGAAGTCCTTCCTTCCCCAATGAAGCTGCCAAGAACTGCTGGATACAACCAGTGAAAATCCTTCTGTTACTGTCTGAGCCTGACTCTCTCACTGTTACATGCCATTTCTTAGGCATAAAGCATAGGCATCACCTCTGCTTTCATATCAATACGTAAATATTCAAACACACCCCTCTACATCTATGTATATACATGTGCAGAAATTATACCCACAAACATATATAGAGAGAGAGATACACGGCAATATACCATAATAAGCTACTTGCACTTAACTCACCTCACTTCAGGCATTATTGTATACATGTGCCTAGTCCTCCCTTCCTCCCTCTGCATATCCAAAATAGCATTACAGTTTTAGCTTTCTCTGCAGAGAAGCTAGGAAAAAATGCATTGCCTACCAGTACCACATTAGGACACAAAGTCCCAGGACATGGACAGTCCTCAGATATTCTCCTCTTTCTTCCCTTAACCCTCCCTTCCACGTTTTCCTCTTCCCTCTCCAGTAGCGTAAGAAAAATTACAGCACGATTCAGAATAAAAATGGCTAAAACAAAGCGAATGACTTGACATCTTAAGGTAGGATCAGCTGCAAACTGCACCACAATGGAGCAGCAGGTAGCCAGCAGTACCTCCAAATGGCCCACATGGCTCTGCTGGGTACAGAAATGCCACCACTGCGCTGCTCCTCAGATGCTGTCGGGTGGCAGGAGCTCCAGGTGCCCCGGTGAGCAAAGCGATGCTTCCCGTTCTCCCGGCCGGCCAGAGGGACCTGCAGTGAGGCAGGGGGAGAACCCACAGGCTGCTGGGCAGGTCTCTGGTGGACACCTCCATTTCTCCTGATTACACACGCAGAGAAAGGGGGGGGGAGAGAAAGGGAAAAGAGAATTATTTTAGGATTTTTGGTTTTCCACTTTGACTTATCAAAAAGGCTGAACATTATGAAATCAGCACAATGTGGTATCTCACTACAACAGGTGATGCTTTATTTAATCCAAAATACAGTCTTTGCATGCTGAGAGGACAGGATTTATTGGTTCCTAACTAGATCTAGGGGAAGAGATCAGCAGAGGACAGCAACAGAAGATGAGCACTCCTGTATGAAGCTGTTCTCCAGACCTCTGGTAAGATGAGAAGCACTGTGAGTAAGAATATGGTACCATTCCTAATTCTTTGCTTCAGAAAATAATTGATGTGCCACCTCTTTTAAACAGAAAACCAATTTGTATAGGCCAGTTTTCTGACATCCCCTAAATAAGTCAAATACAGTCACAAAGTCCTGAGTGCCACAAACAAACAGAAAAGGGCACAACACACACAACCAGAGCAGATATGCAAAAACAGCACATCTGGACTACACAGCTTCATTCCTGAAAGGTAAGTGCCACATCTGGGCAACTGGATACACTAAAACAAAAACAACCTGAAGAGGCCACTGGAACTGGATCCTACAGGAAGAGAGAGATTAAGGGGAGGTGGGGAGAGGAAGGCACCATCCCACCAGTTACATCATTATGAATTACTTATCCAGTCAAAAGAGGAGAAATCCTCTGCCAATCCATTGTACCTGCCTCTGATTGCCATTGTTGCTAGAGGGAGTGAAGGGAGGGGCAGGTGGGCCTGAAACATGGTCTATCCTCCATTGGATGTAGAGAATTGGCCAAAACAGGAGGGAAGCCAGGATGCTCTTGCAAGAGGAAAGTTCTTCTTTCCCCACCTGCAGTTGCTGCTCTTACATTGTGTCAGCTCTAGCACTCCCCAAATCCCTTTAGGAGGTCATTTAATTCACTGCTGTCCT
>NW_008678504.1:88250-103506 GCF_000695815.1 Acanthisitta chloris
CCAGAGCTGGTGGGGCAGCACCAATGGGAAAACAAGAAATGATAGTAGGAGTAATATCTCTTATTTCCAGTGGCAGTAAGCTCTTACATTCACTCATGGATCGAATTGCACTAGGGATATTTTGGGAGGTAAATGGATAAAAAAACAGCTTTGATAAAACAAAAGACTTCAGACTTTTAATGGAGATAGAGTCACACATGACTATGCTATCTTCTAAGTGGGTGAGGGATACAAACTTCAAAGTATTTGATTTTTCTCCAGTGACTGCTGAGAGCTGCTAATTATTCCAGCCATTCCAGAACTGGATGGTTATTTTCCCTATTTTACCATTCTGCAAGGACAGAAAGAATCAAACCTGACTTTAGTACTAAACATGGTATGGTATTTCTAAACCCATGGCACTGTGATTGAATAATCAAGCGTCTGCTTGTTGTGAATGGAAGGAGCTAAGCCAGAGAAATTTTAAGATGTTGATGCTTCAGTCAGAACTCCCACACAAAAAAAAAAAAAAAGTTAGTCTCACCAGAGTGAATCAAGCATTTTAGAGATCTTCACATCTGTTCTGTCTACCCAGCAAAAGTTACTCAGGGAGCAATAAACTGACAAATGGAAAAAAAAAAAAAAAAGCAACAGACCCCACTACCCTACCTCCCCACCAAAAAAAAACCACAAACAACCCACAGAATGATAACTTGGTGCCTCCAAATTTGTCAGATGTGTGCCATCTAATTCAGCAGTGCAAGTCCATCTCCCACAGTACTCTATATAGTAATATATATTTTAGATTCACAGGTGGCAACGCTTGAAAAGCACAAAGCATAAGAAGTTACTTACAGTTTGAGTCCATTGTAGGAGAGGGAAAAGAAGTCATAAACTAAGCACACACCAAACACAGTGACTCCAGTTTCTTTCACCAGCATTGCACACGTCCCAAGGAATAAACTAAGCAGCAAAAAGAATGGGGAGGCAGTGGGAGGGAAATGTTCCCCAACATAAAGCTGATCCACACTCCTGAAAAACAGAATTGACATAAAATATTTTAATTCCTCTTATTTTCATGTTTAGTACAGTCACACAAATACTGAGACATTTTTCCTTAATTTCTTGAGATGCTGACAAGAACACGTTAAGACATGAACAATCTATACTGTTTGCTGTTAAATGAGGAAAGGCTCAGACACAGGACAGGAAAGGGAAGACACAAATATTGAGAGGTACACCAAGAACTTGAGCAGAGGAGGGGGCAAAAAAGACAAGCAGAAAAATAAAGTGGACTTGAGCCAGTCAGAGGAAGACAGAGTAAGTAGAAAGACAAGAGAGGGCAGAAAAACACCTGCTTCCTGTCATCTAGAACATACATGCTTAATTCTCCTTATGTGACAAAAAGCACTACGCAAGCAAAGATTCCTCCTTCCCACCCACACTCCCCTGAGTCAAAGATGTGTCCGAATCATTAACAGACTGGGCAGCAAACCTGTATCAGAGGGGAGAAGGTAAGAAAGAACTGAAATCAAACTGGTAGATTCCTGTGGGATCACTACTAGTTTTATGCCTTTGAAACTCTCTGACGAAAACAGCATTGTGAGTTTGTAGCAAACAGCTCAAAAGGGATATAAGCAGTTTTTCCCGGTGGCCATGATGACATGGTGCTATTTCTAAATGCAAACAATGTTATTTCTAAATGCAAATAATGCAAAAGGCAGAGAAACTCATCCAAGTAAGCTATTTCTGTATCTATACTTGTTCAGTTAACAGTTTTAGAACACAGACCAGCAAATGGTGCCAAGTTCTCATCTGAAAAGGATGACTAATAGTCTAGACAGAATCCTTAACTCTCCCAGACCAGGTATTTCAGAGTCCCACAGTCACAGCATATATTTTGGAGGCAGGCATCACTCTACATAGACAATTTGCCTTTCACTGAGACATTTCTTCATGAGTTTTAGCTCTACAAGCCCTCCTCTGGTGTATGGGCTGTAATGTCAGTGGAAGAGAGGACCTTAAATGTTGACTTCTGTTTGCATGTTTGTTTGTCCTCATAAATATCACTGAAAGCAGGGGCCAGGGCACTTCCATGCAGCCATGCTGTGGGGAGTACAGCTACAACCAAAAGCTGATAGGTTTCCCCTTTGCCTTCTCCTCACACTAGAGCAAATCTCATGATATTATCACATACCTATTATAGGAGAGAAAAGCCAACAGAAAGAGTAGACAGGCTAAGACATCCGCTCTGCCTACTATCCCTGTTACCTGAAAGGAAAACAGACACACAGGTGTAAAAGCACATACATAAAAAGGCATGCACATTCAGTGACTGCTCCAACGAGCCATGCTAACTGCTACTGCTTCAAGCTTTTTATCTTTCAGCATCATCCTCCCTCGGTATAGCAAAATGTTACTTGGATAGTGTAGGATATGCTCAGTTTTGTCTGCTGCACTGCTCACTTGGCAAAACAAATGAGTAAGCCAACAGCTAAGTCCTTCTTTACTTTCTTATTAGAATGTTAATGAAGTTGCATAGAGAAACGCTAATCTTAGAGATTTGTTTTAGTTTTGAGTAATAAGGGACAGATGAGAAATGCATCCAACTCCTAGAACTGAGATGTCTTAAGGAAAAGCTCTACTGAGCAGCAACCCTTTGGATAAGGCTTATTATATAGGAACGACTTAACCATTAATATTTGGATGAACTTTAGCATCAAAAAGTGATAGAGTGGTATGTAATTTATTCTCTTTCTGAATGATCTGAGTTTATGGGAGTTTTTCAACATATTAATTAACAAAATCTTTTTATAAAAAAAGGGAATACTGAAGAACAACGTATAAACAATCTTTTCTACAACTATTTCAATATCCTATTTCATAAAGATCTAAAAAGCACCCATAAAGCAAATAAAAGGCCTTTTGAAATTTTGCCCCTTTTGAGATCACATGATTAAACTATATTCAGCTCTCTGGCATTTATTTTTACCTTTGAAAGTTCTGACCCAGACAAAAATAAATTCAAAGAGTGCTTCTTCTAAAACCTCCCTTATAATATAAAGCTGCATTATCAAAAGGAGCCTAGCTGATTAGTTCACACAACACAGCACAGGGAGTAACTGTAAAGCTTATGGCTTTTTGTTATTAAGGTAATCTCTCCTCAAAAGTGCTCAGCCACAGCAGCCCTTCCCCTCGCTCATTTACACAGGCTCATAATGAGAGTCTCTGTCAGTGGTGCCTCAGCTAACGAGTGCATTTCTTTTTTTAAGTGCAGGTAGCTGGACATTGCCTTTCCTTCTCAAAGACAGCAAGATGCACTTTAGCTATACAAGTGTCTCCCCATGCTAACACACCACAGTTTTAGCATGACTATGTCTTTAATGTTTCCTTATAACAAAACAGAAAAACATCCAACATGAGCTGTTGCTCTGCAAACTTACCCTGATGTTCATTAAGCTAGCAAGTTGGTTTTTTTCTGCAGATGATATTCCCAGCTTTTAATTGCAATCAATATAAAGTAATCCTTGGGTCATATCACCTCTATCTAAGAGAACTCCTCGAGAATACATACTAATGCTCCCTTCACATTTTCTCCCTTAAATTGGTGACTATAGGAAATGACTGAAGAAATGCAACAATGTCCCAGCAGGACAGCGAGGTCTCACTGAGGTCTTTGGTTTCAGAAGGCTCATGACTGTCCATTTATTCCCAGCACCACTGATTAGGACCATCATTTAGAATTCAATGCCAGAGCAGAAAGACTGCAAGTATGAATACATGATCTTCTTAATGACTCCTGCAAATTATTTTAAATCTAGTACATTCCCACCTTTTCCCCTCCTCAGCAAAAATCACAGGTACCATATTCTGCATGAATCAGAAGTTTCTTTAAAAATTGACATTTTAAAGAATGAGTATTTTTAGCTTTTGTGTCACTGATTATTTTTTCAGTGCGTCACATACTTACAGCCTCGGTGTGAATGGGATGCACAGCAAAGAACAGCGCCGTGACAAAAGCAAGTCGACAGTCCTTGAACACAGCTTTGTCACAAGTATACATCAGTACAAGAGTCACTAGACAGTGTAAAATTACATTCACTACGTGGAAATAGAAGGGGTTCATACCAGCCAGCAATATGTTTAACCTGTAAGGAAACAAAACAGAACCATTACTAGACTGCAGAAGCCTTGTAATAGCAGGACATCTTTCCAATACTCTAAATTATGCCTTTTGCCCTGTTTGCAGTCTTCTAATGTAAGTGCTAGTAAGCTAATTACTGAAAATCACTCTAAACCTCTGGTTTATGTGAATAAAGAGAAATCACTTCCCAATTTTTAAAACACAGGGTTGCATTTGGCAACCTTCTTGACACAGAGGTGGAAGAGGCTTGTGCCCTCCCAGTACAGTTAACTGCAGAGAGACAATGCCTGTGCTTCCTTAGCAGCAAATAACCCCAGCCAACATCAGCAGCATGGCACTTGTCCTGTTTCCCTGTTGGCACCTGCTGCGGCTGTGTTGGCCACGTGGCAGCTTTACAACATGAGTAGTTATTTTCTACTATGAAATAGATGCTTTTGCTTAGAAACAGCTAAGACAAGGACTTGGTAAGGCACTGGAGCATCTGCTTGGCATTACAGGGGCACTCACTGCCATTTAACTTTCAAGGTTAAGCATTTAAACACTTTACTGGCATCAAGACTACATGACCAAGCTTGTCTAACAGGTCACATCATTTTTATAAAACATTGATGGTAAAGATAAGTTAGCAAACATCACCCTAGACTCAACGAGACAATTAGGGTTCGTTATTTGTGTTGACCATTAAAAGAAAAGTAACAAGCTGTTATGACATTCGTTTGACAGTGTGCATTAACACATTTGTCTGATCACTGCTTTTTACAGCCAGCTTAACAGCTGCTGACAAGCTTTGCCTTACATGCAGTTGAAGATAATTCTCTTTAGTATTAACAGCATCTGTACATTTGCACAAATATATATACACACACATATATATTCATATACACATAGTTTCTCTGTCTAGGGAAGACACCATATTTGAACTAGGAATTTGGGAAAATGCCTTTCAACAAGTGTTAAAGGGCTTTTTAAAAAAAATAAAAAAATTACAAGATGCCCAGTGAAAAGAAGTTTCACACGTAGCTGTGAACATGCTAAAGGGTTAATAATCCTTCCTGTTGTTACTAAGATTCCAGGTCACCCATGATAAACACAATATAACAGCAAGGCCACTGAGCTGCTGCTGCTGTGCAAACACCTTAGGTTTTTTGTGAGACAGGAGGTGTGGAGAGGTCTGTGAGGGCCAGAGAACATATGTTTTTTATAAAAAAACTTTCTACATTCCTTATTCATAAGTAACAGTGCTAGCTGTCCTGGGCCGCATTTTCCAGGCCAATCTAACTTTACCAGACCAGGAGTCTTACTTGTGCATTCTTGCTGTGCTCCCACTGGAGTGTTTGTGGAGGCAACAGCTGAAACCCAGAGAGTCGTGAAAAAGTGAGATTTTAGCATGACTTGACCTTTCCCTTTGAAGCATGGGTTGATGCAGTAACATTTTGACAAGACATCAGTCTGTGTGATTCAAGAATACATGAAGAGTTGGGGCTTTTTCTTTTTATATCCCATTTCTCCTGCAAGCCACTTCAGGGCAGCAACATCCATCACTTTCCCTCATTTCTACCAGCACTGAATGACAAACCACAAAAAGAGGCAGTAACAGACATCCAACCAGAGTTTCAGCTGCAAATATGCTGCAGCAGTAGAAACTCCCAGGCCTAAATCTTGTTTTGAGTGCACGGAGTGGAACAAGGGGCAGCACAGGGCCACCCAGCCCTCAAGGAGCCAAAGTTCCTGCAACAAGACACCTGCAGATGTACACAATGGCAGGGACCACCTGCAGGACATGTTCTTTATACAAATGGATCATTTCTGGCTGTAAATGAGCTGGAGCACAGTCATCACCATCACTTCTCCTCAAATGCCAAAGTGTGCTCTGCCAACCTGGTTTCTGGAGAAAGCAGGTGCAAGCAGGTAAGGACAGGGAGGACAAGTGCTCAGGCTATCAGGTGACATGAATCCATGCACCAAAATATTAGAAATTCTCATTTATTTACATGGTCAGGTTGTGAGAACCAATCACTAAACACATGACATCTGACAACACTTTTGAAAAATCTGTCATTAGTCTCCATGGATCATATCTGATCACTTCCCATCCTGCAAACAGGTCTACTGGCAGGAGAGGCAGAACCTTATAAAGAAGGGAACTTACTGCATCCATCAGGTCCCCTATCCCAAAAGCAGGGTATGTTCTTCATGCCCCTTCTTGAGGTGAACATCAAGACAATGAGGATTGTAAGCTGTTGGTTACCTAATGTAAGCTATTGAAAACAGCTCTGCAAAAGCATCAGCCTCACAGCTTGGCTGTTCCCCTGTGTATTCTTTAAATAAATTTTAAAAAAGCAGAACAAAACACAAATATAAAATCATGTTATTCAGATAAGCGTTCCATTAAACAGCAAAATCAGACTGCAAGCATGCCTCAGTGTATGTTTTAAATACCATCTTTGGTGGTCTGTGAACAGCAAACATGAATGTGTGCAGGTGCTACATTCACACGAGTGTTTTTGCTGCTAAAGCTCTTTGTCATAAGAAATTAGGCCACATGGCAAGGAAGGAAACATTTTTTTGTCCTGAAACAATTCCAGCAGAATGATGTTGAAATGTTAGCTGTGGCTGAATTTATCATTCATCAAATGGGCAAACAAACCTGGGTCTCCAAACGGCTCTAATCCGAGTCACAAGAACTTCGCAAAGCTCCCCAGCACACTCACACAACCATGGGGAAAAAAAGGCAGCCTACTATGGAAAGCCAAATTTGCTCCACTGCAGAGGAACTAGGGAGCAGCTTCTGGACAACGGAGCAGGAAGGGATGGGTAAACAAAAAATTACTTCATCCTTCTTAAATTTTAATACCCTAACAGAGCAATTCAGACTTGTCTTTGTTTACTGGCAGCAGCATGTAGTAATTATACACAGTATACAGCTCAGCAAACAAAGGAAGTAAAACAGACATGAATTTCAAAAATAAGGAATAAGTGGTTTTTCCTCCAACGTAATGTTCATGAACAGAAGTTATGGCAAGCAACAACTGTACTCCATTGGAGGGGGGTAAGGGTGAAGTTGTCATTGTACTTCTGTATTTAAACTGGCCCACAAATGGGGAAAATATCAGACTGTGTGGGCTGGAAGACCTTAGCCACTTCTGCATGAAGACCATAACACCTGCCTGAGCTAAAGTACAACTTCTAAGATACATGTTACAGCCTTGGTAGAGCACACAGCTGGGAGAGCAGATGCTTTGGGCTGGCCAGACTTTTTGAACTGACTGTTCATCAAACCAGAGGTATGTTTGCAAACAGCATTTTAAAGATTTGGTGCTGAATATAGCAAGTGATGACCCTCTCCTATGAAAACACACTTGAAAGAGGACATACAGCCATCTCATACATGGAGGTCTTTCCCCAGGGAAGTCACCCACAAAAAACTTGGAGAAGAGTTTTTCATTGCTTTAACATCTCTGCTTAACGAGACCCTGGAGGCAAAGACTGTGCTAAGCCTCTTGAGAAATGGCAAATGGCAGTTCAAATGCTAAGGCCTTCAAAAGACACAGGGAAAAGGAGAAGAGCTCGTATACCAAGGAACAGTCTCTCAATACTAGGCGACATTGACAGGTATCTTCTAATAGAGCTGATCAGCATCACCCAAGTTACCACCAAAATAAAAACTGATTACAGAAATCTCAGTATTGAGCACATGTCCCAGCAGGGCAGAGAAGGCTGCACTGAAACACACTGAAGTCACAACTCAACACCTGTCTCTGTGTCCTAGTGTTGCAACACGTGGTTCAGCATGTCACACCCAAAGCACTGCCAAAACTACGTGCCCCAGCAGGAGGTATACCAAAGCATGAGAGATACATCTAACACAGAAATCCCCTGCTTTTGTTAAGGTTAATGATATTTTCTGGGAACAGTGTTAGAGTTTGCCTTGCCACTTACAACAGCTTTTCCATTCCTCCACCATCCACTCTAGGAAAAGCAAATAACACAGCCCCACTCTCAGAAAGAGACTTTCACAGGCACCAGCTGTTGAAGGTTCACTGAGTAGAGCCCATAAAACAGTTCTCCAGGAAAAAGAAAATCACTCTGGCTCTCAAAAGAATAAGTAACATCTATCAGCATCCACAGTTAATCACTCGCCCTCTCTCCTCCATGGTACAGTCACCTCAAAGAGTGGCATTTGTACAGCAGGCACCACATACCATGCTACCCTCAAGCCACAGAAACTTAGTCCTCCACTAGGTAAGTCAGCAAACGGACACATCTCCATGGGTAAGCAATTCCCCATAGGGAGGGCCTGGAAACAGAGTGGGACTCAGTGACTTCATCCTCACAGACCCAGAACTGGAGAACACCAACAAAAGCACAGGATCACAGACAAACCCCATATAAATCCAGTTAGAGTATATAATCACCAGCACCCCCAGGCTCTAACATAGTGCTTTTCATCCACTCGTACACAAGAAGACTCATTCAACTTTTTTTTAAGTCCTCTTATGATTTAATAATATTGTAAACCATAATTGAGAGTTTCTCTTTTTATAGACTGTTATTATCCCTGGGCAGCTCTTGTTTAGTTTAATCTGTTTTATTATTTTCGAAAGACTAACAAACACACACACATATTACTAAACAGAAATGCACAGGATACTAATGGTAATTTGTTATAGCAACTAACACTTAATGGAAAGTACCAGAGCATCCTACACCTCATAAACCCCCACAGCTTTCATAAAGGAAGGCTCACATGCAGATTTATATAAATTAATTTAACATACAAGGATGCATTAAGTTTCCTGTGATGATCTTTCCTGTTGGAATTGTGTTATATATGGCAAACTTTATGCAAACCCATACCCCATTTCAGTGCATGGTGGAGCCTCCATATAAACTTCACAGATGCATGTACTGCGCGCCAGGAAAATGAGCATTTGCTCCACAAAATAGGTGCAGCTGCACCAGTGGCAATAATAGTTAAAGCTCTGTATGGAAACAGCTTGAAGATTAATGAAAAACCTGTAGCAGTAAACAGAAAACAAGCCCCTTTGCAGTGACGTTTGTGCAATGACCAGCACAAGCAGGGCAGAGTTTCCACCACAGTGCAACAGCACTTCGTGCTGATAATCCTTCCACAGTGCAGCACAATGCCTCAGAATTAAAGTGACAATGAGTCTTAAATAGTTTGTTCTTTGGTTTGCTATAATGGCAATGGGTGAGAAGACAGAGGCTGTATCAATTCCCAAGCTACAGCAATTCCCTTAGAGTGTCAATCGCTTTGCATAAGTCCAGGTAGGTGATATCAGTTGCTCTGATCCAACCGCAAATTCTGTGGCCCCATCATAGAAGGCCACCAAATTCATCAGGCATGACTTGTCCCTGGAAAAGCCATGAAGGCCACCCATCAGGCATGACTTGTCCCTGGAAAAGCCATGTGGGTTATTACCAACTACCACTTTGTTTTTCCATGTGCCTAAGCATAGCATCCAGGAGAATCCACTCCATGATCTTGTCAGGCACAAAGGTGAGACTGACTGGTCGAGAGTTTCCCAGTTTTTCTGCTTCCCCCTTTTTAAAATTAAGGGTCACATTTCCCTTTTTGCAGTCAGTGACTTCACCTGACTGCCACAAGTTCTCAAAAGTTATAGACAGTGGCTAGATGTTGAACAAAAGGCAATTTGTCATCAACATTATTAGTAGTGTCTCAGCAAGAGCAATGCACTGAAAGAAACTAACATCTTGTGATGTTAGTTCCAGCAGTCATCAATCAGCCAGTCCTCTTCCAAGCACAGAAAGACTCGAGATGCGATCAAGAACCAAGATAGGACAGTCACTCAATCAAGAAGAGAAAACAGTACTAACAGAAATCTAGTATAAAGTTACTAGGCCTAAAGACAATATTTCAAACTGGGTATAACAGGTTTCCACCAAGTTTGAAATAGGCTGCTGATCATGAAAAAAATGCCATCTTAATTTATGCAAAGGCAAAGAACAAAACTAAGAAAAAACCCGAACAAGTATAGTGAGTGAAAAGAATCAGCCCTTTTCCCTTTTCCTTTATATCTGAGAGACAATAAACTAGAAAGCCCAGGAAAGCAGTCAAAAACAGAGCAAGAAAATGCAGAGAAATGCCTTTAGCTAACCAGCAGCAGCCAGAGCACTTTATTTTCATGGACTCTAAAGAGTATTGACAAGGATGCTCCTGTGGGGAAGAAGGCTGGTCGAAAGCTGAGCCTTTTAGGTAAAAGACGACCAAAGGAAATTAAGGGTGACATTGGTGCAAGAGGAATAGAATACCCAATGAGAGAAAATCCCCAGGAACTGGTAGGTGTTAAATAGAGACAAAACACTGCTGAAGCAAGCAGCAAAGATAAGCATGACTGGATTCACCTCAGCCAAGTCGTTCAGGAGCATTAGTAAACTCTACCCTTATAAATGGCTTTTCATTCAAGAGACAGGCAAATTTTACTGAGGACTGAGAAAATGTGACTTGGGAGAAGTCCTATGTTTTGTAGACAGCTCTGCTACTGGGCAGGATCCTCATCTCTGGGCTTGGCTGCAAGTGGCATGACAGCGTGAGCCCCCAGCCAGGTTTGTGCCCCTCATCCCTGGGCAAGGAGCTTACCCTGTTCTTCCCCAGGAGTCCTGTCCTCCTTCCAGGGAGTGCAAGCAACCCTAGAGAAAGAGAGTCCAAAACTACAACCAAAAACATCAGCCACCTGCTATGAAAATTACATTTGTGAGGGAGATTTCTGTGCACCTGGAACTAGCAGGTGGAAAAAACAAAACAGCTTTGAGGGACAAAGCTTTGGGAGAAACCTAGAATAGCAGCAAGGCATTCTGCTCTGTGTCAGAAGAAAAGCTTATGTGCTTAGAGATGTGCCTGCATATTCAAACTATGCACAACCAATCTAATAAAAGCATCTGCTTCTTTTCACAAACTCTCCCTCACCCAGTGTGGCTACAATACCTGACAATTTCAGGTATCACAGTATGGAGAGTGATTGCCACAGCTTGTATAGAAATAGTAGACTAAGCTGTACAAGAGAAATACTGACACAGCCTTAAACATGTACTGAGTGAAGAAAGAACATGTGCACTGTGTATTTAACCTGACACATTATAGCTCCACTATATTACCCTGCTATGTTAAACTGCAATACAGCACTAAATCAAGAACAAATAAAATCTAAGGTCTTTTTCCTTTCCCCAGGTTGCTCTGGTTTTCTTAAGCTCCTTGTCCTTGAAACTCATGCCACTGACACAGCTGAAAAAACAGAAGGATCAGCTGTAAACAACTAGATAGATCAGAAGGCTGGCAGCAAATTATTGAATCAGTTCTCTTTGGTTATGTATTTACATCTAACCCAAGCTCACAGATACTTAAGGCTTTGATCTGAAGCCACTGGTAAGCTTACAATAGGCTTTCTGTGCCCACACAATACTGAGCCATTGCTGAACAGTCCCATTTACTCCCCAGGCAGGTATGTACCCAAGCCATCACTGGCTAGCAGCCTTGGTGGGCAGACCTGGAGGGTTATCTGTTCTGCAGTCAGCATTTCAGCACAGCCCAGACTTTTTAATTTATATTTTCTCCCATTTTTTTTTTCAGCTAGAGTACTAATAGGATGGTTCTGTGCATAAATCATGTGTCTACATCTTTTCTGGTGGGAGAGCTGCATTCTCCTTTGCAGCTTTAGCTCCCCCAGCTCCTCTCCCCATAGGCCACCAGAGCCACCCAGGAGCAGCTGCAGTGGACACTCTTCCACCCTTCCCACAGAGCCAAGCACATTCTCACCTAACAGTCACTTCCACCTTCTTCAAGGAGAACCTGATGTCTCCTGGCTTCTCTGCCAGTGACATCCTCCCAAGATTCTGTCCTAGACCTGTCATTATGGTTTTTTTGTCCCTGGTGAGCTGTTATTTGAGGCACCTCCCTCACTAGCATCTGCCTTTGCACCACCAAGGAGGCTCAGCAGGCAGGGCCTTCACTTTGCACCACCTGCAAACCAGGAGGCTCATCTCTGACTAAAATTCTTTAAATCCTGGCACCTCACCTGGCTTCATTCTCACCATTTCCTACCACTGCAGACTTTCAGGGTAAGCCTGCTGTGCTGCTGACTGCACCAAATCTTCATCACCTGTTTGTTTCTGGGTTCAAAAATCTAAGTGGAGATTTGGCAGACAAAAAGAGAAAGAGGGATAGAGAAAGCACTGAGCATTGCATCTTCTGCTTCAACAGCTGAGAAACATTTTTGCAAAACCACTAAAACCAAGGAGTAACTTAAGTGCTACTGAGGGAATAAATGATTCAGTGAACTTCTGTTAGTGGAGACAAGGTGTAAGACAGAAAGCAGCCAGTTTAAATATAAAATCCTGAGTGAATTACAGAACTGGCAGGTGGGTTTTTTCTTTTTTTTCCCCTATCCTTCATCTTAACATGTTACAAGGAAGACGCCAAGAAATAGTATATCCCGAATCCAAAAAAATCACCTTCTTTAGAAAAGTACATTGAATCACTTCTTGGAAAAGAAAATATCTGCAGGTAAATATCTCTGAGTGACAGCAACTGGAGAAGAGACCATGAAGTAAGTTTTTCCTAAGGACTAAGCAAAACCACTTCATACCATTTCAGCTTCTGTGCAGATAAGGAGCTGTCCCAGACCTGTCACCTAACAGTTACCCATCTGTAATAGGAATGCTTCTTAATCAACTAGTTTTAACATTCCTTTACTTTATACAAGTCAAGAAAAAGGGCAAGAGAAGTTCAAAGACACAAAGCAAACGTTATTGAACTCAACAGTCTGTCGCAGGCTTTCCCCCCCTTCTGATGTAAACCCACATAAACCAACGCAGCAGTTCTGTGAATATTTTAAATTTTGCTTAATGGTTCCAGTAACATAGGCCACTTTTACTTATCTCTGATTATTCATACTGATAGATCTGGTGTGAGTAATGTCAAATACTTGAGCTCTTTCCACTCTTTAGCTCCAGAGCATTAGTCTACTGGAATGAGGACTGTCACTTATGATTTTCAATTTATCAGGGACACTGAACTACTGTTACACAATTTCAGCAATGTCTGGTTCAGATTTTTCTGACAGATGGGTGATAAATTTTTTTAATTGAGAAAATTTCAGGAATACGTAGCTTATATGTAGGATATGGTCAGCCTAACGAAAAGTCCACAGAAGTCATCACGCGTCCTTCCTCTTACTTTCACAGCCACAAAAGGCAGAAAGGAGACAGAGACAAAGTTTCTGCAGATTGATGAATCTGTAGATATAAATTTCAGCCCACTCTTCACATCTGTTCTGTACATGCGGTTTGGAGATCTCCCAGATTCTTTAATCTTAGTACAGCAAGACTCAAAACAAGCCTTTATAGATGAAACTTTTATGCAAGAGAAGCAGAGCCACTAGGCAGGTATAAAGAATCATGGTGCTAATAAATGCCTTGGATTTGATCAAATTAGCACAAGAAGAAAAGAAATTTTAAAAAAGCAAATTTTAAAAAAAAAGAGAGAAGGATACTTTGGTCCCCGCTTCTCTCCCTCAGGAAGATCCTGCAAAGCAGGTCACACAGTTTTCTCAAGTATCCTAAGTGGATGCAGCAAATGCTAACAAAGTATTAGCAACATTCCCGTGCTGTTAGAAGTCAATTTCTGTTGAGTATTTTACAAGTATCAGGATAAATCCTTTTTCCTTCTGCAGGACAGCAAGCAACCAGCAACCTCCTGCTGGGCAAGGCAGGGGCAGATGGCTCACACAGGCAGAGCACGGCTCAGCCACAGGCTCGGTGTTGCTTCGCAAAAGCTCCCTGAGGCTTCTTTGGAAGCGCTGAGTTTGGAGGATCCACTCCACCCAGTTCTTAATGTCTTCCTCTGACACCCTGCTGGTAGAAACGAAATGGGAAGAATGTGGAAACACGAAGGCTGAAAGGATAATTGGGATGCAGTGGAAATAATCTTCCTCTGCAGCCAGGGAAGATAAACGATTCCTTCCCTGTTCCAAATGCAATGCCAAGTGGTGAACAAATGACTCTGCCTTTGACCCAATGTATTAGCTGTATGGTTATTATAAGCATTGAGAATGAAATCTTGCTCACAAAATTAGTCTCACTTTCCTTCCAAAAAGGGCTAGAAGACAGCATTTCATCCTTTTTTGAGACACCCTCCCTTGAAATAGTAAAGGCAAAACCAGTTCAAATACATACAAATGGGAACTAAAGCATTTTGTTTCCATTCCATTATTAAAGTTTAAGATTCTTCTGCTCATTAGCATAACATAACCTCAATCCTGCAACCTGATCTAGGGGGCCTAGTCCAGCACTAACGCTGCATGCAGTGTGGTCAGGTCCACTCACCTCTCCAATTACCCTCAGATGTATTGCTGAAGGAACAGACAATTAGACAGATCCCCCCAACTACAACAGCTTGGCTGGACACACAAGGGAGAAGGCACTCTGTGCAGAAAGCCAGCACTGCTTGTGGCTACCCACACCCCCATCCTTCTCTACAGAAATGTGCCAAGACACTCTTCAAGAAGGGACAAAACATGTTCTAAACAATCCAGTTTACTGGGGTCTGTGCTGTCCAGTTATGCTTTATTAGTGATATGTCACCCTGTGCCCATCCAGCCCCATTTTCCCAGATTTCCGATACTAAAGTCCACAATTACAACCAAAAGGCAACAAGTGTTCCATGAGAGTGCTAACAGGGTGATGCATTCCCCAACACTGCTCCTGCTTTGCAGAAATATACAATTTCTACATAGTTCATGACATACTATTTATGTATCAGGTGTTTGAATGAATAGTTACGTAATTAACAGAGTCAGGGAGGTTCCAGTAACACCTCCTGCTAGCACACTTACCACTGTCTACACAATTTGTTTCTTATGCCTCCTATAGTTTGTAACAAGCATCACCTGCAAACAGGACCGGAGTGCTACACACCATCCAGTTACTACAGCTCCTCAGCACAGCTCCCTGCAAACATGTGGATTACTTTTAAATGCTCAGAAGTGCTAAATATTCACCACTGTTAACGTATCATCAGAATAAATTAAAAAGAGACCAAGCTAACGGAAAGAATAACTGGAAGGATTGTAACTAAGCTGATCTACGCCAAATTGT
>NW_008678504.1:103532-103996 GCF_000695815.1 Acanthisitta chloris
CTAGGATTAGCAATAAGTGTCACATTGTTGCTACTCAACTTCTCTTTATGCCCCAAAACCACAACTCCTGCCGAACAGCTCAGCGCGGCACACAAGGCACACCCGCAGCACTTGATGCTCGGGGAGCTCCAGTGCTAAGGCAGGGAGGGATGACCACGGGTCTGCTTCAAAACAGAGCCCGGCAAGTTTCTGGCACAATCACTCAAGTGCGGAGAAAAACTACTGGAGATCAAGCAGAGTAGGAACTAATGGGGAATTCAACGCGAACACCTTCCTCAGTGAAAACAGCTTTCCGAAACGCTCCGGTTTGCCCTCTATCCCCCGGCACGCGGGGAAGAGGCGCCACCTGTTCCCACAGCGCAGGAGAGCGGAGCACTCGCCGGGAGAGCGGCGCGATCACCGCGGGCAGCGCCGCATCCCTCGCTCCTCTTCTCCGCCAAACTTCCCCGGGGCCAGGCCCAGGG
>NW_008678505.1:0-4946 GCF_000695815.1 Acanthisitta chloris
TCTCTTCCAACCTAGCTGATTCTATTAATCTTACCTCAACCTATTTTTTTAGGATTTGCAAAATATATTTGTGTTTTATCCGGTAGTAAATGTGCTTTTTCTTTATGAGTTCCTTTTGATGACTTGGAGACTCTCATGATACAGTGCTAATAATTCCTGTTTATGCCATGAAACTGCAAGGTCCTTTGTAGACAGCATAAGTGCTTGGTGTTGAGTCACACACCTGGTTGTACAGGAACAGTTTTGGTGATTAAAAACACTTGGAGAGCAATGCACAAAAATTCAGAGAGAATAAAAATTCCAAACATACTTTCTTTACTAGCTCTTTTAAATGTGAGACAAGCCAAGGCTAAGGCAAGTGGCCTGAGGTAAAGAGAGACAGAGAAATGAATGTTCAGGGCAGGATCTTGAGCACTTGGGAGGATTATACTACCTCAGGGCAAAAAAAGTAGGGATTATTTTTGTCTGGACCTGGTAATGCGCATGATGCCTAAATCCAGAGGTTTATGTAACTATCTAAACCCAGATTAATTGTGTTTAGAAATCCTCAGAAAAAACAATGTCTGTTTTGCTCTCACTGATAAGAACAGAGATTTTTGTCTTTTGAAATATATAGTCGAGTGACACAATCAATGAGTTAGTTTTGTAAGTGAATTTCATTTGTGAACATGCATGAGAAATCTCAGAGGGCCAAACTCCTTGTAGACTTAGGAAGTCACACCATAAGAAATCGTGAGACTATGTGAAATTTGCCTCAAAACTGATGACATGGCAATTTATGCAGGAGTCACAATTTCCTCAGCCCCTTGAGGAAAAGGAGATTTTTGGAATTTTAACAAGTTGCCCCCACTTTGTGTCTTGGATGTGTATGGATTTCAAAAGAGTAGAAGCAGATACTAAAACTGACTTAATGGGTTGTTGCAGTGAAATCGTACACCTTAAAAAAATGGAAGGACTCAGCAGATAGAGATTATTGGTGGACCTTGTACCTGTGTGCTCGGGGAGCAAAAGCCAATTGAGTATTTTTGTGGGCTGATGTTCTCCTGGTGCCTCGTTATGAGGGGAAAGCTGCATTTACAAAGAAGTCATCATACAATGAGCATGTACAGTTGTTTGCCTTAAAATGCATCTACAACTAGTGTAGATCTCGTAGATACAAACTTGTGTACATGAAAGTTTAATACAGTGTTAGCTGTGAATTTTTAGAGCAGTTTGTATATCACTTCAACAAATATACTTCTGTTAAATTAGTGATACAGTACAGATCTCAGGTGTGTCTGATTCTTTGTGGATGAAGGTAAGAAAATGATCAGACAACATTCTCCACAGAGAGCGTTTGTTAACAGATTTCTTGGCAGGAAAGACATGGGCTAATAGGGGTGATTTAAGGCAAGGAGAAGGGCCTGCCTAAGGGGATGGAGAAGGGGCTTTATGCTGCCATGCACAGCATATAGCTCATGTTTGTGTCCATGGGGCTGTACCAAAGTAACCACACTGCTATTCTTTGGAACAAGGATGTGCCACTCTGGGTGATGACAGATGCCTTTTTCATTCTCATTTCTCTCTCCTCTCTATCCAATCACTGCTTCTTTATTCATTTCTTATTTACTCTCCTTCAGCGTTCCTCCTTCTCCTGCTCTGTTATTACTTATCCAGTCCCTTCTCTCCACTCTTTGCTTTGAACTGCTGAAGAGAATAATTTAGGAATTTTATTAGGAAAAATTTCTTCTCCGAAAGGGTTGTCAAGCATTGAAAAGGCTGCCCAGGGAAGCAGTGGAGTCACCAGGCCTGGAAGTATTTAAAAGAAATGTAGATGTGGCACTTAGGGTCATGATTTAGTGGTAAGAATGGCAGTGCTGGGCCAATGGTTGGCCTTGATGATCTTATAGGGCTTTTCCAACATTAATGTCTCTGTGATTTTCTTCTGAGGAGAGAAGTGAGTGGGGATGGGCTTCTCAGTGGACGTAGACTTGCTTACCTGCCTGAAAATCTGGTGTAAAGTGGAACTTCTTGATTTAATCCTCTTTACACCTAGGCAGGTATAAATATAGAAAAAAAATGCATGAATGTGGAAATTCAGGGTCACTACCTTTTGGTTAAGATATTTTGCAGTGATTTTAAATGTTTTGGTACAGATTTAGTGGCATCTTGTCTGCTTTCTGGCATTTATTGACTTGCTCGTGTTCACTAAATCCAATTTACAGCTCTTCGCATGGCCAGAACATAGCAGTAAATCTAGTGCATTAAATCAGTGAGCTGGATTCTGTTCTTTATTAAACCAACAAATCTGGATTAATTCCGGTCTTTGAAAGTGTTTCTATTAAACAAAAGACCAGTTATACCAGTGTCTAGAAAATGTCTTGATTGCTTGTATAAATGCTTTAAGCTTTTTGCTCCCAAGCCCAGCTACAATGTCTTTTTGCAGAATATGTGTATTTCCCCACACCTTTTCTTTTTTAGGTGAGTTTTCATATGAACTATTCTTTCTGTGACTGTTCTGGAAATTTTTATAATAGTCTGACTCTATTAGAAAACGATGGACAGCTCCATTTTCATAGCATTACATTAATATGTGGCCATCCATCTGTTTTTCAGATGTTCTATGTGCTAGGGTTTTTATCCCCCAAGTAAAACCTAGTTTGAGCTAATACCATTCAGAAAAAAAAAAAAAAAGAAAGAAAAATACATTTGATAAGAGTTGTTGTGAATGGAAGTTGTGCTTGATGGTGTGGGTGGAGGTGTTTGAAGTGCTAATTTTTTTCCCCTGGAATACTGGTGTGACAGAGGTGTCAAGTTTTGGTAACTGGAAACTGCAAAAGTGAATGTGAGTTTCAGCCTCTGTTTAGGTTGATTGTAACATTCTTACTGTCACCCCAAATTCTTTTCTTTCTTTCTTCATTCTGCTTTCAGAAGGTTTGCCTACAACTTAGATTTCATGCTTTCTCATGAGGGTGTCAATTTTTGTTCAGATAGCTGCAGTATGTATACATAGAATACCCATTTTCCTCTTTAAATACCCACTGCTATATTAATTTTTTAAATTGATTTTTAACTTGTAGTTTGTTTTGTTTAATGTAGGAAGAAAAAAAGCAGGTTTTTATGCCTTGAAAAGTGCTTTGTATTTGTGAAATGTTTTTCTGTCACATATTTGTTCTGTCAATGTTCTGTGTGTCTATCTACTCTGTTTACAGTATCTTCTAAATCACTTCTTCAGTGTTCAAAATATTTGCTAAATGAAACATGCTGTTTGGAGAGAGTAGCTCTTAAACATGTGGATTCAATTAATTTCTGGACAGTTTGGGGGTTTGTTGCCTTTGGGAAATATAAAGAATGTAAAGAGTATAAAGCTCCCAATGCCTAGATGTGAATCAGCTGTTCCTAAAGTCACTGTCAATATCTACAGGGCAAGTTGGAAAGGAGTTACTAAAGGGTGTACTTGTGTGCTCTTTACTAATAAGCTATATGTAAAAAAATCATGTATTACAGAGCTTGCCTTGATGGCACTGAACAGTTTCTAAGGAAGGTGGGTAAGCCTTTCATAGACATGTCTTGCAGACCATCTTGAGAAGATTGCCAGACCCTAATCTAGCATATAAGCATGAATGTGTTGTATGTTAGGGAAGAAAAATATAACCAAAACCCATGGGAAAAGCCTTTTTTGTGTCTTGAGAATCTGTCTTAAATTTCACCATTGAATTGTTTTCTTTGGTCCTGTGTTGCTTGACTATACAATGTGAAAGGGACTTCTGTGTTGTAGCATTTGCTAGTATTAGGTGCAAACCCTCTCCACAGGTGGAAAGAGCAGTGGATATGTCTGTTAGTTTCACAGGATGTATGAATGTATTTGGGTAATACACAAACTTCTCCTGTAACAAAAAACCTAAATTATGATAACACATAAATTTGCTTGCCAAGGTGAAGTCTCCTACCATCAAAGGGCAACTCCTAAACTGAGAGTTATTCCTACTGAGAAAACTGTGTTAGGCATAGGAATTGTGCTACTACACCCAATAGTGGCAGGAACAATACTAGAGGCAGAGACAGCTGTTGAAATGAGCTTCTTGGTGGAAACACATGAGATGCTGCCTTGCTAGATGTTGTCAAGGAGCTGGAAACCTTCACCTGAATTTTGTGGGCCCAGCCTTATCGCTGCCTAATGTGCAAGTAAACTGCTGAGTGAGTACAGAACTGTGGGTAAGTTATTTGTCTGCAGTGGGACCTGCAGTCCCTCTCCCTTAAAAGACAGGTGATAGTGCTATGTAACAAAACACATGCACATGCATTAACAGGCAATAATGTGCTTTGAATCATGCTGATAGATCATTATAGTGAATTTGTAAGGTTATCAACAGAACACATTTAATATACGCTATAGAATGAATTCTCCTGATAGTAGCAACTGGTCATTAAATTCTACATATAGATGTTTGCCTTAGCATATAGCAAATACATATTAAAAGTCCCAAATGTCATCACCCAGTGTTTTACTTGAATGTGCATATTCTGCACATTCCTGTGGAGTGCCCGCTAATTAGGGTAGAAAATGTTAAATTGATTACAATCATTAGAGGTGAAAATGCTTTTTTTCTGTCAGTTGCAGAAGAGATTAACTTCTTTCTGAAAATTTAATTCAAGTTCTGCACAATTTCTTGTGTGATGTACTTAATTATACAACACAACAAGGTAATTACATGTCATAATGATGTGATTATGTCTATTTGCTCAAAATGGACAATTAGATGCAATTGCACTCTAAGAAACTGAAAAAGAATATAAGGGCTAAGTTAGTTAATTGACAAAATTTGGAGCTGGTTAGCTCCATTTCTCTGGCTTGCCAAATGGAATACAGAGATGTGGGTGGTTCTGATATAGTGACATGAATTAACATGAAAATATATTGGGGGAAAAAACCCCAACAAAACACCACCACCACCACCACCACCCCC
>NW_008678505.1:4987-7729 GCF_000695815.1 Acanthisitta chloris
CTGTGGTTTGATTGTTTCATTATTTATGCATTACATTTTAGGTCTATTTGAACAAGTCTCATCTTGCTCATGAAGAAGGAAGTATCACATTGTACTCACAATGTTAGTAACATCACACAGAGCTAAGTTTGCAGAAATCAGGTGACATTTTCAAACAACTCTTACAGCCCCAAGGCTGGATGAACCACATTTTCCACAGTTCTGTGCAATCCCAAGGCACAGAATTGCATTTTGTTCTTTCCTGTGCTGAACTGTGGGGTTCTCCCGCAGTTACCTACCTTCAGCTACTGGACATTTGAGAAAAACATCCACTATTAAGCAGTTTGCACTAAAGTTGCTAGAAGTGGCTACTCAGTAGCTACACTGATAAGTCATACAAGGGATACTTGTTTTATTTTCTCATATAATCTACAGGTCTGTAGTCCCATTCAGTATTCTTACAGCATTTTTCTCCCTTTGTGACAGCAGCTTCCATGGCAGAGCTCTGGGATTAATAAAATGGAATTCACATTGTTCTGCTTTAACCTGCATCTCTCCTAACCATTCTCTTTTTGCCAATATGCTTTAACCCTGTGACAAAAGCACCCACTCTACCTGCTGGATGGCAGCTGTTTATTCCTGCTTTTGCTGCAAAGGTATCATTTGTGCAGTGAAATGTAGGGATGTTTAGTGCTTTTAAACACAGTGTGTGGCCTTAATAATAGGAGAAGTTGGGGAAGAGTTTGTTGTGTGTATTTATTTCATTCACTTTAGCTGTAACTTTGCTTTATTTGAGAACTCTATATATAATTAAGCCCACAGTTTGTGTCTTTTTCCTTCGAGTTGATAGGCTTTCTATCTGCAAATATGGTTCTTCCACATTGCTTAATCTAAACAGGTCTCTTATCCTCAGGAAATTATTCCCTCTTTGTTATCTCCTCTCTGTCATGATCTTTGCCCCTTCCTGTGCTCCACTATTACTTTAGGAGGCAGCAACATCGATACATTGCTATCTCCATTTTCTTCCTACCTCTTTTCTCTTGGGCAAGAACTGATTTTTTTTTTTCTGGGGCTGTTTCTGTTTCCAGACACTAGGCCTGGAACAGGCATCATGCCAGTCCCTGGAATAGAAAATTCGTTCTAATTAATCCTAACCTACACACCATGTTAAAACCATCTTTTTAGCTAGAATTCTTCACATAGTCAAACAAATCAAGCAAACTGAACATAATCCCACTGTTATCAGTACAGTTATATGTTTATTATTATGAATTAAATAGTATTAATTATTCTGTAAAAGAAAAAAATTGTGTTCATTTAGTTGTTTTCTAGATTTGTTGTGACTACATTTGTCCAGACCTAGCTGCTTTGCAGTTAAATAATGTATTCCACGATTGCATCCTCATTTTATGCTTTCCAAATAACTGAAACTGATTTTTAAATCAACAGGAGGCTAGACTAAAAAAAGAATAAAGGATTGAACCCCACATCTGGAATATTTTCTGCTATCTTGCCTTCATAAATAGGAAGCTCAGCTACATATTCTTCTTTTGGTTCCCATGGTGAACACATCAATGACTGTATCAAGCAGATCATCAACAGTTTTGAGCTGATGGATGTTCAAAACTTCAGCAGTTCAAAGTCTACCCAACTTGCTAGATATGTCACAGCAGAAAACCTGCACAAAGTAACAGGCATTAAAGTGGTTTCTCAAGCCAATTTTTATTGGTTTGCAACAAGAAGAATCTTAGAAATACAGTAGAACATGCCAGACATGTTCTGGTACTGGTAACAAATATATTACATTTTATTAATATTGTGGGGTACCAAAAAAAATGAATTTCGACTGTTATAACTGTGCAGCTGAAGCAAGGAGGAGCTTGAGAACATGAATGACACTTAATAAAATACTAGATGAATGAGATGGGTGATTATGTCCCTGAAATGCCAAAAAAAGTTTTGAAGGAGATGCTCTGATATTGCATTAAAGTGGAGGTGTTGGGAAATATCTGAATATTGCATTTAACACAAATTGAGTTTGCACAAACTGAGCATGTGGTGCTGTTAACGACTCGGACTTGTATGTGTGCTTAGTGTATTGATAAAGGAATTATCTCTGTCATAACATAGGAAAATGCATGATTTAACCCAGAAGAAACTAGATACATGTTTATAAAAGAGTAAAGCTCTAGCGGATGAAACAATTCGGGGCTCTCTGATGAACAATTTTATGCATTTGCTGAAGCTCAGTGTAACTCTTAATTTACTTCTGGTACTTCCCAAAATAGAGAAGTTTGCATGGAAATGAGCTGCAAAGCTGTGGGCTTTGGATGACCGTGGCCATGGTGTGGCTGGTAGGCATTGGGATGGCCAGTTGTCACTGGTCGCTGGGGTGCTGGTGTTTTACTGGGACAGACATGCCCTGGGAATGCTCAGGCCCTCATGGAAACAGCTTATGACAGGTAGAAAGCTATATAGGTAAAACATATTTTGCCTGGAAATGGAATTGAGCACCTCTAGCTCCCAGGATCAGGGATCCATCTATGTTTTGCCTTATGGCTTTATAAGTGTTTTACCCCTTGCAACTGTTTTTCCCTGTTTTCCTATTCTTCTGTGTCCTCCAGTTTCTTCACATAGACTGACCAACAGTGGTTTTATTGTTACAAGCACTGACAAAATAATCTCTTTAGGAGAGCATTGTCAGGATGCTCTTGCCTGGCTCTTCCAGAATAAGTCACAGGCTGGGCATGTTTCCAGCAATAG
>NW_008678505.1:7756-31447 GCF_000695815.1 Acanthisitta chloris
TCCATTTCAGAAGGACTGGAAGATGAAACAATTCCTGATTTCCTTTCCTTTTCAGTGTTCTTCAAAGAGCTTGGGAGACTGTGATTTCCTGAACCTTTAAATTTGTGACAAAGAAATCATGTCTACAGCATGTCTTTTCATCTCTCACTATTATTATTATTATTATTTTAACATCTATTCTTTTCTGAAGATCTGAGAAACTAACTCAGCTGTGTGAGGTATATCCCTTTCTCAGCAAACATGTCATACTCTGTGCCAATTCTGTGTTCTAGGGCAAAGAAGGAGAACTTTTTTTGTAAACATGGCCTCTGGTTTGTGAAGCTTTGGATTTTGGGTAGCCTACTCGAGCTATTTCAGATTTTATTTTTACAGATGTTACAGTGGTCCCAGATCACAATAACCTAGATGGAGTATTAGGTACTCAGCATCTGTGTAAAGTCAGGAAATAAGTAATCATTGAGTGTTTCAGCCTTCTAACTCCCTAATATGTAGTGTAAATAAAAATAAAACTTTGAAAAGTGCTTCTTAAAAAAGTAAGATTTAGTGATTCCAGATGATCCAACAATGATTTATATGAAGCAGATACTCATCATTTTTTTGCATTACAAAAGTAACAGCAGTGGAAATTACAGTAAAATTTATTCTACTGCTGTCTTGCAATAATATTGAGAATTGCATTTATTTCATCTTGTAAATGGCTGCATTCTGCACTTGTTTAGATGACACAGGTGTAATACACAAGGAAAAAAGGACAGGATTGTTGTGTTATTGTACAACATTGGTTGATGAATTTTTTTACTGAGAGATTGTAATGTACTTTTAAATAATCTATGCACCACCACTGGGAGTCAATCAAAAAAATGTTGCGTTGTCCTGCTAAGTCCTTAGACAACAAGATACAGGCGTGTTTAAATCTAAATCAAAGGTTAATCCATACTTGGTTATTTGAGACAGCTAAAACACAGTAATTCATTTTCTTTATGGATTAAACATGCTGAGCATAGTAACCAATATGTTACTAAAATTTGGGGTTTATTTTCCATTAGCTTTGACAACAGAAGGACCAGTACATGAGGTGTTGGATGTTTTCAGCAGATTCTTGCTTGTGCATAAACATTTAATATGGCTCATTTTCACAAAGCCTGGCATTAATAATGGTGGAGTAAACAATACCTTTATGTCAAGACATATTAACAACTCTGTGTCAGTTTGCACTTCCATTTTTGAGTAACAAATCTATGTGTATTTGAAGCTTGTCTATAGGTGGCAGCAGCTCCAACAATTTTATAGGCTGCAATTAAGATGAGAAAGTTGTCTAGGGAAACTTTAATAATCTCTGCATGCTCTGATGTCGCTGCACACCCCTTGGAGAGGTGTACAGCAAAGAGGTGGGAAAGATATGTAACAATGGTATTATCTTTCAAATAACTGTAGGGCTTTTCCATCCTGAATCCAAAGGTTAAATTTATCTTTCATGATTTTTGTTTAATATCAGTTGATAGGAATATTTAAGTGTCTATTTATAACTTATGTTCATGGTTGGGTTTGGACCTAAATGGCAAAACATTTAGTTTGATAATGTCAAGTGAGTGCTGTTCAAATCTTAATTTTGATATGCTTGTGCATTTGTGAAACAAGTATCTCTATTGACTTAAATTTGGACTAAGAGCTATGTAACCAAAAAGGAAAGATTAATGATCACCCACTGCCCTAAGCTGTGTCATGGAAAGCCTGCAATAATGCAGGCCTACGAAATGGCTGCTGCTGGGAGGTGAGTGAGTATGTGTAACCATAGAGCATAATAGGAAATGAGACACAGTTTCTTTTTTTTTTGAAGTTTTTCTGAGCCATATATGTGTGTAGTGTTGAAAGATGAAAGAAACTTTGTGGGATTGTAGCTGCTGCCATCTTCATTGTCTAAAGAATTGAATTTAAACATCTGGACTCCGCTGTGCTTTGCACTGAACAAATGGAAGCATTTTCAGGCTTAGCAGTTTTGTGCTCAGATGTCAGTGACCCAGTTCTGGTTCCTTCAGTCCTTTGAGTTTCCTCCTGCAAACCTCCTGCTCTGCTCCCAGGGCAGCGGTTTCTTTGTTCTTGATGAGCTTTAGGCTGCTCATGTGAGGGAATATTCTGTTTCCCAGCTTTAGGTAGCCAACATGGCTTGCTGCCATAGTGGGTTGCCTACATGGCCAATGCAGAGAGACACACTATGGCTATCTGGATAACTTAATCTGCTCTTAAACTCCCTAAAATCCATTATCTTGCTCCTTCTCCAGCCTCCCAGCTTCTTCCTAAGCTGTATTGGGTTGCTTCATGTATTCCTGTGTGAATACAACTAGTTGTTCCAATTTGAGCCCTGTGCTGCTTTTGGTTTATAGAAAGGATGTTGTGGTTATGTGAAAATTGATGCTAGAAAACCCCTCATCTTCCTACTGGCCTCCCCAAAAGCTGAACTTCCCCACTTTGATCTTTCAGTCTTTCCAAACTCATTTCTTTCTGTTTGTTTCTTTCAGCTGAACATTAGCTGTCAACTATTTTCTCATCTGTCTGTTCAAAGTGTTAACCATCTTCCCTCCATTACAGATCTGTAAGACACTGAGAAGTAGCTTGCTGTTAGCATGTAAATAGTCAAAGGCCCCTGGGAAAGCAGGAGCTTGCTGCCTTCATGGCTTGCTGGGGACACTTTGTTGCAAAATAATATCTGTGATACTTGTATTCTCCAAGAAAGCAACATTAAAGATAGTGTAGTGCGTATTGTGAATCACACGAGAGATGGAGGCATCCTGTATAAATTTATTTTAAAATTCTTTGCGGTTGCCTAAAGTTGCTATGAAAGCAGATGGATAATGATAGCCCTGGGGACTTATTTCCTGATTTTTCAATGAGATTTTTTTTTTTGACAGAAAGAGTTTAATATAGCATAGAAAATGTCATTTAATTACAACTTGTTGTTGGTACCCAATGAGACAGACCCAAGCTCTTAAATTAGCCAGCTAAAGCAGGTACCTAAAGCTGATGATGTGAATATCCAATGGAAAAGGCAGTTACAGGCAGTTGATGCACTTCATATATGGAAAGGGCAGGGCAATGGCAAAGCTGGTGAGGGAAGACCATCTGCTCCAAGTGTTCCCCCACAGTCAGAGGGTGACTGGCTTGTAGGAGAGGTGCAGGAGCTCCATTGCTTCCTCTCCCTTGCACTGCTGAGAGCAAGAAAAGCACTTGCTGCCTGTCTTGGGCCACCTCTTCCTCTGTGCCCTGATGGCAGTGTGAGAAGCACTCCACACCATGCAGGTGGCAGTGGGAAGGGCATCCCTGTCCCTGTGGTGCAGTCAACAGTGTCTGGCAGCAGTCAGGGTCTTGAGGGAGCCTCCTGACCAAGCAGGAGCCAGGAGCAGGTTGAGATTTAAATGGACAGGAATAAGTAGGGGCTGGCACACATAGGATTTGCAGGATGGGGAGTGCTCTCTCCTACTTTTGGCCCAGAGTACTACTGTAGGCTGACAAATCATTGCAAATAGAACTTGGCAGCCAGCCAGGCCTCAGATCTCTTTCCTTTGGGTTTACACACTTACCAGAATTTCCCAGCTTGATTATACCATGGTAACTGTACTTCGACCATAGCATCTGCTGCTCTGGCCACCCCTGCTATGAAGCAGGAAGTTCTTGGTCTGTCTAAGTGTGGCAAATCAGTTCTTCACTGTCCCTGGCTCCTGCCTGCCAACGCCAGTCTCTGCTCCTGGCTTTTTCTCTGCCTTGTTCCTCGCAGTGACAGCAATCTTGGGTTTCAGAGCTTGAACCTGTCCTCTACTGCAGGAGAGGAAGACAGATTGAAAGAGCTTATTTACTGTCTTTGCCCCATGCTCAGTGCCAGCAGACTGTGTCCATTTCTGAGCGTGAAAAATTCCCCTGGCTCCATCTCCAGGAGAGGGATGATCTGGCATTATAACACCTTTAACTTAGTTTTTCTTGTCTGCATTTAGAGTTACTTTTTAATTGCTCATGTTTAATAAGTTACAAAGAATTCAAACAGTTTGAAGAGAATGATGGGTTGATTTGTTTTTTCTTGTTTTTTTAAGGTTTCTCCTTTCTTCTTCCTGGGTTAAGTTATCAAAGTTTATGTCAGAATTCCCAGCCTTTAGAAACTGCATAGGTTGTTGACACCCTTTATTCTCATAGATGGCAGCCATTGTACCTCAGTGAAGGAACAGGCATTTTTCTCTGGAGCAGAATAGTTGCCAGTTGTGTTTCTGAAGGCACAGCTGGGAATGGGACACAGTCTGGCAGTGAGTAAACAAAGGATCTTCCTGACTATGCATGAAAACCATCAATTCACCAGAATGGCAGCTTGCTTGCCACATAAAACACACTTGCTGATGGTCCTCGAAAATATTTCCCCAGGGCTTGTTAATGGGACATCTACACGTGGTGACACACTCCAATTTCCATTCATTTGCTTACCTGCTTGTGGAAACGCTAACTAGAAATGTCAGAGTTTTTCCTCCAGGGTTGTCACTCTCGCAGTCCTTCCCCAGGGGTTGCCTTTCTGATTCAGTGGTTAGGTCAATTAATGTTCATATCGCCACTAATTGCATTGCTCCAAGAGTTACAAGAAAAATCAAACAGGACACAGCAACAATTATCCTAGGAGCTCTTTGTGACCAGGACAATTTGGAGTATCACAACTGATTCAGTTGCCTACTAGTCTTTCTGTTTACGAATCCCTGAGACTGAGCAATTTTGCTCAGAGGGAGGGTCATTTCAGTGTCTGCATCTTGTGCAGAGTGGCACGACATTTTCATAAACATCTAACCTGGAGAAATCACATTCATTAGTGGGGCACTCAGCTGTAACAATAAGAGAGAATTTACATGCCAGAATGGGCAAAATGGGAAGCATAGAAAGAGTGGCACCAACTAATCCTGCTGCCATCCTGGTTCTTAGCTATATTAAGACTGCAATCATTAAAAAACTGGGCTGCTTCTAATTAGCTCAGAGTGACCCAGGCCTCATTAGTGCCCATGTCCAATAGATAATTAAGCTGTTTTCTTGCACCCAGTCACACAATGTGGAAAAGCCAAAGGAGAGTTATGAAGTCTGGATGAGTGCTTAGCATGTGAGATTTTTATTTTTTATAGAGAGGAATAATAGCTGCAGTTTTATTTTTCAGTTCAATGCTCAGGAGGAATGTATAGAAATACAGAATGAACATCAACAAAATAGTGCAGGGAGCAGAAAGTCCTGGCTGTGGGAAATAACCTGTCCTTTTTTTTTTTTTTTCATGCTGAAATACCAGGACAGTCTAGTGGAAACTGGCTTTCTGATAATACCCAGTTACAATATGACAGCACCTATTGGGGAGCAGTAGCCAAGGGCACAGGACAGCTTCTCTCCAGTGTGACTGACTCATCTGAGTTATCAGTGTACTGTCATATGAACAGTCTGATTTCCCCAGGATAAAGTATGAAAGAATGGAATTGAAATTTAAGGAAAAAAGAATAAAAGAAAAAAAAATTGGTATTGTGGGCCTGAAATAAAAAAAATTGTTAGTAGAAAAAAAGAAATCAAGGCTTTTCTGCTCCTTAAGATCAGGTAATCTTGATTTGAAGTGTTGTAAAGCAAGGAGTTGTCATCTACAAGGCAAAGGTTTGTAATGATCTGACTGAAGGCAAATCTGTCTGGGGACAAACAGAGATGTACAAGAAAATAAACCAGAGATAAACATTTTCAGACTTTCCTATTAAGAAAAAAATTCTATTTTAAAATACAGAGAATACTGTAGAGACTTCCAGAATCTTATCCTATTTGTAATCTCACCTTTAAATTGCCTACTGGAAGGTTTTCAGCAAATTTCTAAAACTATTTCTCTCTCTCATATACCCCCCACCCTGAGTTGCACAGCACAAACTTTCCTATTCATGTAAGTACCCCAGACCCATTTCCCAGCTTCTTTTCCAGACAAGTAAATGTACCAACAATGGAAGGTTATTTATCATGACTGTTGTAATTGGACCCAATTGGGAAAATGAGATAGCTTCAGAGAATTACAGACCTGCAAATGGAAGCTGCAGCCACAGTTTTGCTGGACATGTCTAATAACCTGTAGCCATTCACCAGGAGTTTCAAAGGCCAAGCTCATTAGCACAAAAGCAGGTGTTTGTACGTTTCCATTTGTTAAATTGAAATGATCACGTAATTTTGCTAATAATGCTATGTGCAAATGTAGGCCATCTCAGATGAGCATTTTGAGGAGAGAACATCTTTTTAAAAGTTAGAAATGAACTTCATTAATCTAATTGTTTCTTATTAAGCTAAAGATATTTCTATAGTAAAATATCTGCATAGTTATCAGCTCAGTACAGTGTGAATTACTGGTCTACTTTAGCATCTCTTATTCCCATAATAGGCTTCAGTGAAAATGTTCTCGTCAGCTCTGGTTTACACTTTCAAGCCATGGGGAAGGGAATGCTGAAGTGTGCTGTGAGCAAGTGATCCAGCCTGTCAAAGGGATTGTTGGAGCCTGATTTGGATGCTAATGCAAACAGTGTACTCCTGATGAGCTGACACAGTCAATGTCCAAAACACTTCTTGAAAGTTGAGTCAGGAAAGAAAAAGGTTCTGGAAGATATAAGTGTCTGAAATTTTGGGTTAGCCATCCCCCTTCCTCCTTCCTGCTGCGGGTGATGCTCTGGATTGCAGGATTCTTGCTGTCCTGGGCACCCTGTAGAGAGGTCTGGACACATTGTATGATTAATTATTTGTAGATGGAGGCTAAACAGGGATCACAGAGTCATAGATTGTTAGGGCTGGAAAAGACCTCTGAGAAAATTGAGTCCAGCCATTAACCCAGCACTACTGTGTTCACCACTAAACCGTATCCCAAAGTGCCATATCCATATGGTTTTTGACTCTTCCACTTCCCTGCTATATCCTGAGTAAATGTATCGTTCTTAACTGCCTTTTATTCCCCTTTTTTAAAAACTTGTATTGTTTCTCTTAAAGTGGAAAATATATTTATATTCTGTTTTTGAAGATTCTAGACGAAATTGTTCAAATCGCTCCTCAGACTTGACAGAAGACCTACAGGGTAATGCAGTAAAGCTCAGACTTAACAAAATTACCACAAATTGTGCTAAGAGCATCATAACTTTGACTAATGTAAAAATAAGCGAAGGCTTTCTGAAAAGCAGTGCATCCATTTAATGCTTATCTGAAAAACTAAATGTACTGAATGTATAATAAATAAAAACAAAGAACTTCTAGCATTCTTTAATCTTTTTTCCTTGACATTACTTTGTTATCTGTTACAAATAGGAAAAATCTTTGTATTCCGAAGAGAAGTCTGTTTTTAAAAATACACATGAATAAAATAAATATTAGTGTAATGCAAACACTCCCTGAATTATCTTTTTATCCTAAGTTATTTTTTTAAGGCTTTGGTATAAGTTTCTGTTTAATAGAACTCTGAAGCTCAGGTAGTAATTTCATGTTAGGCCCAGTGTTTAGCCCCTTTACTAGTAAAAAGGGAAAATGAGTCTGCTATTGGCAATGTAAATACAGAGACACAGGTCTGAATTAATGGATATTTCTTAGGACTTAAATTAACATAAATAGGACTAAAATTTTCCTCCCCACTTTCACATATAAGCAAAATACAGGTCCAGGCAGGAGTCCTTTCTTTTGTCTTCATTATGTTTAACAAGTTCCTGATTTGTGTGCAGTCATAAAGAGTGGATAGCTCACCTAATGATATAATGCAGGACATTAAAAAAGAAGGGAAAAAAAGGTAGTGCTTTGTTGCAATGACTTTATGGTAACTCTCATGTACCACTGTATCCATTAATAGAGACAATTCTATGGTTTCTGTGAGGACCCAGTAGTATTTTATTTCAGTCAAAACTGCAAAGAGGAGAGTCCAAGTAAACCAAATGAAGTTAAGGGAGCCTGAAGCCACACCCTGGGGCTTAAAGAAGCCTATTCTTAGTTTTTTATTGTTCCTGAGTTCAAAATTAACTAGTGCTCTTTAAATTTAAGAACTGTTCAGTTCATTACACACATGACAGTATAAACTTCTAATTTTGGGTTGGAAAAGGTACTTAAAGTATAATAGGAACTCCTTAGTAGCATTAAAAGGAAACAAATAGGAAAAGTTTTGTGTTTAGTAGTCATGAAGCTAAGAAAAGAGTCATTCCACAAAATATATTAAGAGCCAGTTGAAATAGGAGTTGGGAATGTACAGTCCTGAAGTCAGTTAAAATTCATTGCTTCTCTTCTACCTTTGCATGGAAGGAAAATCTTTATCTCTACTTCTCAGAATGGGGTTTCATGCAGCAGGGAAAAGGTCAATTCTTTCTGAGCAGGGGAACATATTGGCCATCATCTAGTGAGGGTCATGTTGGGGATGCAGTATAGGTAAAATAATTCTCTCCACTGGCCTCACTGTACTTGGGAGAGGACTCTGAGCTGGTTGCTGGGCACCTTCTCCTCAGACTTGCAGCATTTCAGAAGAAAAGAAAAAAACCTCAATATCTGTTTTGTCTGGTGATAACTCTCCATCTTTTTTTATAGCATGCAATACCTGTACATTTTGTATTAGCAATTCAAATGGGAATTGGCTGTTACATTAGAGGCAACTGCTGGCATAGGAGAGAAGAGGATTTCTATTTTCTTAGACACATGTATGCAGCATTTTTGAAGGAGGTGGCTTTGGTACTGTTATTCATGTGAATGGCCTGGAAATTCTAGGATTTTAGTCTTTAGAGAAATGTATTATCTAAATATCTCAGATTTTTATATCTCCAAATTGAGAGGCTAGCTATGGGGTAGCTCTACAATAAAACATTTAATATTCAGTTTTTAATGATAAAACCAAGCATTCACTTCAGCACTCTTAAGTTTTGTCTTTTTAAACTATGATGCACCCTTCAGTAGGAGGATCAGACCTAACTGTCTTCTTGTCAGCTGTGAATTTAATGCAGTGTTGAAGCAATCATGATAAATTAATTTCAGCTTTGTCTCCCAATGGGGTCTCATCTTGCATATTTTCTACACTGAATATTTTCACTGAAAAGCATGTCATAGGTAAGGTATAAAACACAGCAAATCAGGTATTTGGATTGCAAGATAAATCTTTTTGGCTGGTATTTATTAATACTATTTAACTGTAGTGATGAAGAAAAGGAACACTGATAATTGCAAATCTGAAGGTGCTCTGTTTTGAAAAGGCATTTCTATCAGATAAGCTGGCACAAAAATATTCATAAATCATTTAGGACTGTCTCAGAAATTTATTAAGTTTTCCATAAGCTGTATATTTCTGCCTAATTATATAATGAATAAACAGCTGCAATAAGTGAGATTCAATCTTCTCTATAAGCATATAACTATATTCTTCACTATTTTCTGGTCTTTGACAGCTTAGTAGTTAAATTAGATGAACATGGAATATAGTACATGAAAATGGATGAGAAAGAAAGTGATAATGTAGCATATTTTCTCTGCTTCCTTCTGAAACACTCAGGGTAAAGCAATCACTTCTGAAAACCTCTGTCCATGTATTAGTTAATCAATACAAATGTTCAGCCAGCTCCAAGATATTTTAACACCTGTCAAAGCTAACTCAGCAGTCATTGTTCAAAGCTTACATGGAAGCGAAAACCACAACAGAAAACCTTTCCCATCTCCAGGGGATTATCTCTAGGGGAAAAAAAGATAGACTGATTCTGCTTACTAGAAATGAGAGGGGGAAAAGAGATCCAATTCTCAGATGATCCAATTATGATTATAAAAACTATGTAAAAAAGTAGAGCTGGGAGAGTGAGGAATTTAATCATGATTATCTGCCTCTTGTGAGGCAGTGTGAAAGTCTGCCAAACCCACCTTTGCTTGGTTACCCCGAGGTGTGGGAGGGAAGGAGAAGTAAATGCAGAATGATGCACTGGAGAGGCACCGTGATGGAGCACAGCTAGGGAACTAATTTCCTCTCATACTAGGAAAAAGATTCCTTTTCAAGACCTGTGATATTAGCAGTGAAGTATGAAACCCTAGTAAAGAACTTAGGCCCATGTGTTGCTATTACTGCTCCTTGGAAGAGCAGAATACAGCTGCAGTTGCTGTGGGGTTAACTAGAGATCTCCAACTAGTATCTACCATTCCCCCACTCCCATTGTATGTACACCAGGTTTTATATCTCTTTTCTATAATTCTTTCCTTATAATATCTATCCTATACATACCTATATCTAATATTTCCTGTCTATAACGATAAATATATTAGTTGGCAGGTTTAATTTCTCCTCTCATTCAAATCACATTAGGCTCAAGCATGACAAAAAAGTGTGAGTAGTATTTTCTTCAGGTTTTAAAACTCAGATGTTAAAACATCTGAAATCTGTACAGCTCTGTTGCTAAAAGTGGGAACCAAATGTACTGTTTCTGATATTTTTGCTTCAGAAAAGGAAGTAGGGAAGTAGGGAGTGCTGCCTTGACCCTGTGGACCTGAATTAAGTGTTTTTATACATGAATTAATGGATTGCATATAAATATATTGTACACATGTATTTTTAACCTTGATTTATTACTAAGGAAACTGAGGACTGTGCTCTGTCTACATGGCTGGGTAGGTATAAGCATCCACAGATACCACCCAGGGCTCTTGCCTGGGCTCTCCAGGATTGCAGGTTGCCCTTGTCCTTGTGGTGGCTCCTCCTGGCAGACCACTGCTCATATCTTGGTGTCTTGTGTGAAGAGGATGCTTGTCTACTGCAAAATACAGGGATGCTGTATCTATCCTGCATTTCCTTCATCAAGTGGAATGAGAAGCAAGCCATTATCCACACTGCTGCTCACTGGTTATGGTTGTTCAGCCATTTACCTGTGGCAGCACCTGTGCCAGCAGGCAGAGCTGGGCTGGAAGATGCAGGGACACACAGTGCATGCCCCAGCCACATCCATCTATTTTCACTGGGTGACCTCAAGTTACTTCTTCAGCTTCACCTGCATCTAGCTGAAATAATTAAGCACCCCTATTCCTGAACCTGCCTCCTGAGAGCAGGAGCTGGCAGCTTTTCTGTAGAGCTGCCAGGGCTGTAACAGCATTGCCCTTGACCTGCCCTGCTGAATGCGACACCTCTGTGTCTGGGGGGAATATCATTGATGTTGGGAAAGGAAAGGCTAAATGAGAAATACCTGTGTCTGCCTGCTCCTCAAGAAGTTATGAATCCAGGACAGTGTGGACTATGAAAGCCATTAATATTCTGCAAAACCTTATCCAGGCAGCAGCATACTTGTTTTTGGCTGTATGCCAGACAGGCGACAGAGTGCTCAAAGGGCTGTGATCCTGATAATAAGTTCTTCATCATCTGAGAGGTGTTAATTCTGGTCCTTTAAAAGGGCTTTTTTTTTAGTTTTTATTAATATATCACTATCTATATATTCATGCATGAATGTGTGTATCTGTATACTCCTTGCCCACCAGCAGACAAGTCCAGCAAGAACAGCCAGGCCAACTGAATAGCTGAGCCCAGGTGGCTGTTTGTAATGACCTCGCAGTCATGCTAGATGTGCAACATCTCTTCTTGTCAATAGGTCTGCTCCCATGCTGCCAGTCACTTCTTGTTCAAGCCATAGAAAAATTTATGGATCATTAGTTTTGGATTTATGAATAGATTATGTGGTGATGAAAAACGCCATATTGACAGTACTGAAAACTGATGCATATTGTCTTTCCTCAAGCTAGGCACAAGTGACACAAACTGCAGCCCTCCAGGCATTTTTTGGCAAAGCCGAAGATTTCCTTATGGTCCCTGGAGGGATTTTTTGTGGGGCTTTTTTTCGACTCTGGTCTAGTAGTAGATTAAATGGGTTCAAATCTGTGAGAACCACAAGAATTTTCTTCCACTACACAACAGTGACATAAATGATTTTCTGACATTATCATCAAGGCCTCAGGTCTTCTTCCTTCAGTGGTGAATTTGGCAATCAAACCTATAGCTACCAAAGGAAAAAATGAACAAAACAGAGGAACTCCATGATATCACAGTCATTCGTTCCTAATGTGAAACAGTTTGATTGCTGTTTCTGAGAGAAAAAGAACAAACCAGCATGTATCAATATACTGCTGTATCCATCAGTAGTAAATATGTGTACTGTATGTAATTCTTCTTATCCTATCTCCATAACTCTGCAGGAGACCTAGAAAAGATAGCAAGAAGGCCATGAGAATGACTATAAAAATGAAATGGCATCTGTAACAAGTACTAAGTGGACTAGAGCTTGCTGAGTTGGAAAACTGATGACTGCAATAAGGATCTAACAGGAGCTAACCAAATTATCAGCAGGTTGAGAAGTGAATTGTGAATCATGAATTGTTTGTTTTCTATAAAGTAGAGATTTTAGAAAAAGGGATTTAGAAAAGGGATTTTAGAAAATCTCTACTTGGAGAAATAAATTTCCCCATGAAAATATTAGCCAACAGTTTTTACTAGGAGGGGCTTTTCTTCCCAACAGGTAATTAAATTATAGAACTGATTGGCACAGGGTAACACTGCTAGCAAAAAAATGAAAAATTAATTCAGAAAGGGGTTCATTCATGCCAGTAAATAGGGTGATGTAGATATAAGCAGATACATGTCTGATAGAGCTTGTGTATATATAACTTTTATATATATTTTGTATGTATTTAAATATATACATAGAAAATTCTTTTTCAGAGTCAGGATAGATTTTTAGTTGTGGTATATGAAAACTGATTCCATCTCTGGGCACAATTAAAGTAAAAGAACAATTTCTAAGATGTGGGAAATGTAGTTTCTCTGGCACAGACAAAGAAGTTGCACTTTTGCTGTTAGGATATTTGTCTGACTGCTTCATGCTGCTCTGTAGTCTAAGGCACTTGCTGCTTTGATGAAAATCTAAGAACATTGAATTAGAGTCTGCATTAGTTATGTAGGTAAAAAAAGTCCTGGAAATGTACAGGGCTGCCAACACAGTTGGTGCCTGCTCATCCTTTCCCTAGTTAAAATATACTCATCCAGATCTTCATCCTTCACAAAATGACAGGACAGCCCCACTTGCCAGCACTAGTTTCCTGCAACTCTGTGGTGGCATTCACACAGGCTCCTTCAGCAACAGTAATATGGAAGATGTCTCCATATCCAACTGTCCTCAAAGTGACATTTTCCCATCTAGACAAACAGATTTAGCAGTCTCCTTAAACATGCTTTCAAAATTATATAATTATTTTAGTGGTTTTGGCACAGAAGGAAAAGCACTGTGAATGCCAGTTGGACTGAGGCTGCTGTTCCTTTGGACCCTCCAGGTCTCAGACTGGGACAAAGCTTAGTCCTGGTGACACTGGCATGACTGTTCCCTGTTAGCTGCTTCTGGGCTCTGCCAGGCCACTGCAGATGTGAAGGCTGGAGGAGCTCCTAGGCTGGAAGTAGTGGGTGTAGAAGTCTTAGTTCAGAACTTTCCTTGGGACTGGTGGCCTGTCTGGATGCTCATCCCCAGAACCCTCCAGCAGTGGTTAGATACCTGCTTTTGTGTTACCTGGTGGTGTCAAGGATGATGACTTCTTCCAGAGTCCTCAGTCTAACCTGCTGAAAAGAGCCACAAGTAAATATAATGATTTGCTCTTGCCGTTGAGGGTCTTGGCATGTGGATCTTTGATTTGTGCAACATCATTTGATGGTGCAATCAGTTGACCTTTGCCTGCTCAGTTTGCATTTGAACAGTGCAATCTCTTAAGTCATAGGGTTAGCTATGTGCATCCAGCTTTGTGTGCTTCTCATCACTTTATTGCTCTCTACAACTACCTGAAAGGTGGTTGTAGCCAGGGTGGGGTTCGTTGTCTTCACCCAAGTGAGAGGACCAAAGGAAATGGCCTCAAGTTACACCAGGGGAGGTTTAGACTGGATTTTAAGAAAAATTCCTTCACTGAAAGGGTGGTGATGCATTACAATAGGCTCTCCAGGGAAGTGGAGGAGACACTATCCCTAGAAGCGTTCAAAAGGCATGTGTATGTGACACTTGGGGACATGGTTTAGTGGTGAACATGGTAGTGTTGGGTTAATGGTTGGACCTGGTGATCTTAGAAATCTTTTCCAATCTAAATGATTTTATGATTTTGTGATTCAAGATTCCATAGAGGTAAAATATAGCAGAAAAATTTAAGCTATAAAAGAAACTTGTTAAGAGGGAACTCAGCACACAAAACTCGTTTGCTCTGTGAGCAGGTTCCCAATATTTTCCACACAACCTCACCATGCCTATGGAAAATAAGCAGTTTCCCAATATCATAAAGCATCAAGTGTTTAATGGGAGTGTGAGGGCAATGGAGAAATCGAAATTATTATTTTGTTTCAAACATCCACTTTGCTGATGCTGAGCGAGTCTTGTCTCTCATCAGCTGCCAGAGCCCATTCAGTTATACATTGTAGTGGAGAGAACCGCTAAGGAAGCCAAATACTGAAGGTGTGCAAAAGTTTCCCAGGTAAACATGATTGCAAAACTCCAAGGAATACAAACCTTTGTTTGTAGGGTAATAGCAGAAACAGTGCAAAATCAAAGAAGCTTTGCTAAAATCAAAAGATATCTTGGAGCTTCTGGCCAATGGTAAGTCAGAATAGATGCTTTAGCACAAACTGATGCTGCTGCACGTTTTCTGCTGCTGGGTTGCTGCTCTGTTTATTGTTGAAAAGTCTCCTCTTTGCAGTGACTTTTATGGAGAGATCTGAGAGCAGACTGCAGCAAAAGCTGTGCCAGCTAATGGGACTCCTGTGAGGAGGTGACCTAGGCTTGGAAGCTGTTTCTATAGCAAATACTTGCCTAAAAATGTGCTGAACTTGCTGTATGAAGAACTTCTGGGTTTGAGCAGATTTTGCATATTTGAATATTATCAAGCATAAATTCAGTATTTAACATTTAATCTAATTATCCCAGTTTGTTACATTTATAATGATCTTTGGGACCTTCTGCAATTAAGTAACCATTAATAAACATTCCCATTAGTGTTGCATTAGAACAGGTCATTATGGAGTCAGCTTAAGCAGGTGTAGAAAACTTAAAATAAATAAATAAACAAAAATGTTAGCAAATAAATAAGAAGTAAGCTATTCCATGTATTTCTCTTCTTAGGGAAGGGCTTGATAATTGAGCTACATATCACTATTAGAGATGCAATTACCTGTAATTGCCACCTTTAGAAGCCAGCCTTTGTTTAAAAAACAATATATAGATGAATTGTGTCTTGTTGTACAAGATGTGAATTGCCTTTAGTTGTGCAGTCTCAATCATCATGTGAAAAATGCTTTTACACATTCAAGGTGGAGATGCCAAAGCCATGTTCTCTGTTACACCATGATGAAGCAACTGCAGTCCACCAAGACCCCTTGTGATTTGGGATTTCCATAGATGCAATTCATGACAGAATTTGACAGAATTTGTCACCTTACAAAATTATTTTTCATAGAAAGCAAAAATAAAATGTGGCTCTTAACCAATTTAGATACTAAAATCTTCAGAGCTCTTCCAAGGATTAGCCTGTATTTACATTGTGTTTTTGTGGAGAGGAATCAAATCCTGCTTACTTATTGGCACAAGAAACTTTTTCTGCATGATGCTTATGGTTGCAATATTATATACCTCAACAATGAAGTCAAGGGGAATGTCTTCATCAATGATTGTCAACTTAATATCACCTGTATCCCTTATATTAATGCTCTCTGTGAATGTCCAGCTTTACAGAGCCCATGTATAACATTTTTCCATGTTAATACTACTGGGTCACTTTGAAAGTTTTGCAATAAATTGCAACTTTATTAGAATCCATTTGGGAATAACAGTAAATACCAGAAAAAATATACAGAAACACAAGTCAGCAGATTTTTTATGTAGATGAAGAAACTACTTCTACTGTCATACACATATAGAATGTATATAATTACATTTCCCAGCCAGAAAAAAATATTGTTCAGATTAAGCCTGCACTGTAAATGCTCTTATTATTTTTTTTAAAGTTGCAAACAGCTAAAAATAGGACTCAATAATGAAATTGCTGACAGGCCTTAACTACAACACATGAATGCAATGCTATAATGCAGTTGTGCCAAGCTATATTATGATGCTGCAGTGATGAATTCAGGGCTGGTTTTGCTGAAGCTGTGTTCTGCAGAAACATTTGTGGCTCTGGTTAATCCATATCTGAGAGTGTGAGGGGGGGTATAAACTGAGTAAGCGCTGAGCAGAATTGTAGTACAGTGCAGGACCTGTTTGTAGCACAGGATCACTGCACTACTTAATAATATAAATAGGAGTGGAAGTCATTAGGAGGTTTGTGTATTATTAATTACCAACTGAAGGTGAACGGTTCTTGCTAAGGCTCATTTCTACATCTCCCAAACTACTCTAACCCAATATCCAGGGATTTTCTTGCTTACAGGCAATCTTGAACCAACTCATCTAGCTCTAAACACTCTCCTATTTACTTCAGTTGATGGGGTACCAACTGCAGCAGAAGCCCATAGCTATGAAATGATTTTCTGGAGCAAAAGCAAATTAGATCAGATCAGAAATGGCTCTCTGTAATAAACCCCAAAGTGATTTCCAACAGCCACAGCGAGCAGGGTCCAAAGATGGCTTAGCACTGCCTCCTGTCCACCCAGCCTGTTTAAAACAAATATTTTGGCAGCCAATGATTTCTCTTATAGTCTGGAAGTTGGCAGTTGGGGTAGATGGTAGTTGTAGGTATCTTCCAACTGAACTATTGCTGTATAGTGTTTATCTCTGTTAAAAATAGTGCATTTGCACATCTATGACCAAATGAGATCAGAGAAGGGTGTTACTGGCACTACTCAAAATGTAATCCATTGGGAAAAGTCTTTCAATAGCATTGTCATTTTTGCCATTTGCTTCTGTTACCTGTTCTAATGCACATTTTTTGTGTGTCTTGTTTCACCATTGTATTAGGTATATTGAAAAAAAAATTGAGATTTTGACCTTTATTTAACTTCAGGGCATGAGCAAATTTCTACTTCTTCACAAAAAAAGATTTTGAAATCAGACCTGGCAATATTACTTTGCTCTCCATGTGAACTAGCATCATTAGCAAAAATCTAAAGGGGCTAAATCTCTTTAATACCATTGTAAGTGTGAGTAGAATAGCTATGATGCAATTATCCTAATTAAAGTTAATTAACACATATTTATGCAAGGTAAAAAGGGCATGACAAAGGGAGAATACAGCAGAGACACAAGAAGCAAAAGTTCAGATTCTCTTAGCTTGTGTAAACTGCTGCAGCTTCGTACAAGGCACTGGAGCTATGCAGATGATTGCCAACGGAGGTTTAGCTTTGTGTCTGTTATAACAGGAATGATTCCCTGTTCATTAACATTTGTGTCATGAGTTTCCTAGTGTTTCATAAATGAATATTTATTTGTATGAGAATGACATGCTTTTTGTTCCATATTTTGCTATTCTAAGAAGTTTTATTCACACATTTAAAATAGAAATAGTGTCCTATGACTAGGTGACCAACTACAAAGAACAGGTAATTAGTAAAAGTGGAAAGTTTGAAGCTAGTGTGTTGACTTTAAAGCATTTATCTGTACGCTTATCAGGCAATTACAAGTGTGAATATGGTTGTCATAACTGGGATCATCTCTCTGTAATTGAGAAGCAGAAAAATGCATTAGATTACAGGAAACTGTGTAAAACCATCTGGATGAAACTTACGTGTATATGAATATAAATGGTGATAACTTTTTTTTTGTGTTGGCAAGTGAAAGTGCATTTCATTTGAAGCTTCTCAAAGTGGAGGAATTTCAAGAGATTGCTTAATTTTATAAAAGGTTTGTGCACACACATGCATGCACACACACAGTTTTTTGGCAAGTTCTCCTGAGCTGTCTCCATATTCCATCTGGCATGGTTCAAGCCATGACCCTGTTCTCTTTTTTTTATGCTGCAGCATTGTGGTTTGTTAACTCAAAATTTGAAAAGAAACCCTGTAGTAGTGGTGCCAACAGAGCCGGTGTCCTGCCAGCTTTTTGCAATTTTCCTTTAACCCTCATGAGTTGCACACCATGTGTGAGAGGTGGATACGCATCAAGACACTCCCACGTAACTCCAGGAAGTCTCTTAATGATTTTGCTTCTTAATGAAGTGATTTGCTATAGCTGAGTGTGCTTACAATAAAGCAGTTCAGTATAGCAAACAAATATCTAAGAGACATTTGCAGCAAATGCTTTAAAAATACACTGAGCTTGTGAAGAAGCATCAATATGACAGAGGAGAAATGTTGGCTGAACTGGAGAGAAAAAAATCTGACATTTTGTGCCATGCTGCCCATTGCAAAAGGAAAGAATTTGGTTTTGGCCCTTAACATGAACCTTGTTTTTTTCTGATGAAAACAATTTAATAGAATCTGAAGAAGCAAATGTGAAGACTTAAATCTAATAGAAGTTACCTGTTTTAATACTTTCCTTCAGAGTAGTAAGAAAGTTTTACTGTAGATTGTCCCACTACCTTAGAGACCTGACAAGAAGTTATTTTGTACCTGGCCAAAACCAAAGCCAGCACTGATTATTTTTAAACACATTTCAAAAACCATCAGCCAAACTTAGGTTTTATTTCTTTCTTAATAGGCCAGAAACATTATATTGGCCATGGTGAAGCTGGGGAAAGGCAGATAAATGTGTGAAAAGGTAGAGTTGAGAAGTAATGGCTGGTCTTTCATATGAGCTGTGAAATGCATTTTGTTTAATTGACTATAGACAAAAACCAGATTGATCCCATCCATAGCTACATGCAGATAAACTGTAATAAAATTAACACAAAGTTCCTCATTTTCTCTACTTAAATAGATATGTTAATGACTGGGGACTGGTTTCATGTCACCAAAATTATCAGAATAGAAAGGACCCAGGCAATTGGACAAGAATAACATTTATGTACTGAAAAATGCACCTTCTTTCAGATATAAAAGTATCTAGGAGAGTAACAGAAATCTGCAGAATCTCTCTTGGACCATTACAGAAATTAATTCATGTATGTATCTAAGTATTAAAACTTTCTATTGCAGGAGCTCAATATGTGAACAAAAATAGTCCTTGCTGGCACTGTAAACTTAATTAGTGAAACAAAGGTGCTACAGTTTGATCCTTGGATTATGGTGGGCTTGCCAAGGGGAACTCAAGTTACCAGTTGTAACTCTGGCTTGTTGGCTTTTAACACACTTTCTCAATTAAGCTGTGCATGTCCCCAAATTAAATGGCAATTCATAAGAACTGCAAATCGGTTTCTACCCAGGCTGTGGTTAAAGCTGCCAAATGTCAGAGGAATGTCTTCTAGACTTAGAATATTATACTGATTTTCTTTTAAAATTGTTTTAACATTTGTAAACATTTAGTTAGTAAGCTTCAGACCATTATCAAATCTTTTCTTTATGAAATATGATGGAACACCAGTGATTTTTCATTCTCTGAATTTTACTGTTTTGCCTTTTTTGTTTGGTTAGGATCAGTTAATATGATTCCTACAGCAGACCAGAGGGTAATTTAAATTTTAATATATTGCAGTCAGGCAGTGTCAATGCATTATTTCTGTCTGTGGAAAAGTATCAGTTCTCTGACTGATTATGGCAAAACCGAAAAATCATACCCCAAGATGCATCACAAAAGACATAAAATGTACATAAATATGTCAGTTTATTGTGACATAACAGACACTAGCAGGATTTGCCAAATGTCCGTTTGTTGCAGGTATCCTAGAGCAGTCACTTAGAAATTATATGGAAAGATCTGACTTCGCTTCTGAGTTCAGCATGTTCACAGTGCAGAGCAGCCTGAACTGATTGTGAATTCCTGGCTCTTCAGAAAGGGGCTGACAAGAAATGAGGATGTAACACAATTCAGGATAGTTGAGTGCAGTTCTTCCCTGGGCCGCAGACTTTCTGCATGCAGCCCTGGTCCCTCATATGCCAGCCACTTGTTCATGTCCCACAGGTTTCCTTTCTCGTGTCTGAACCCTCCTAGAGCAGTTCTGTCTCTTCTTGCATCTGTGCAGCATAATGAGGAATGGAGCTCTAATCTCCACTGAGCTTTCCAGGCAACGCAAGTAATACTATTAATATTTACTAATCATCATAACCAAAGCGTAAGTCATGAGAGCAGAGCGGTGAAAGCCCAATGAATGCTGCCAGTCAGCCAGTGTTCACCTTTATCCACATTGTGTTGTATGAAGAGCCTCCCAGCTGCCTCCCAGCATGGTGCAGGCACTCTATTAAGCTGTTTTACAGGAGTGAGTGGCATGTTCATAAAGGCGATTAAGCAAGGTACAAGTAGCAGAAAAGAAAGACTTTGTGGTGTGCTTCATTAGCACTCATGCAACCCAGCTGAAAGTGCAAGTGGAACCTTTGAATTAAGCTGTAGCAAAGGGAATTATGACAAGGATATTCCTCAAAGTTAATCTTGAGATTATATAATAGACTAGTTGCTAAATATATAAACACATTAATGGCTGACCATTAGCCCACCTTATTAAAGACCTACAAAGCAATTTATGCAGTGCAAAGGATAATGCAGTCTCGATTTTCCTTCTCTGCTGAATTACTCAGCAATTGTAATGTAAATTGACTTCTGTTGTCCTTTATGCAGTAAAGTTCAAACTTAGGTGGCTTGGGACCAGAGTCTCTGCACATCTATAAATTAAGTATATAATGAAGGTTTTGAAGTGTGCATGATTTATACCTGCTAGAGATATGACCCTGAGTTTCTAAAATCAAAGACAAGTGGCTTAATGACAACTTTGTTAGCACCTGTTAACCTGAAATCTGGCCCCGATTCTAAACCTTCTTTTAAACAAATGTAACATCTTCAGGTATTTCCATCTTACGTGATGCATAGGTAAGAGTTTGGAACCAGTGATTGTATGGAATGTTTTGGACCATTTCTCCTTACATTTCATATACCAAGTATTGGTATTACACCATTTGAACAAAATATTCAGGGCAACAGAACTTGCTGCATTGGTATAGATCATTTATTCATGAAGTCCAGTAGCCATCTGCAGCAGCAAGCACTGAGAAGAAGGCAAGCATCTTTCATAATTACAACTAACCAAGTGCACATTAGTGCATACTATTTGTTATAAAATTCTCTGTTTATTGTCACAAATAAACTCAGGGGTCAAACTCTGCATTAACGACATGAGTAAAGTGGATTTGAAGCTAGGGTTACTGGGAGCTGCAAGCTGAAAGCTCCCAGTGCAAACATACAATTCTGAGCTGTAAAAATATCAGATTCACTTGCTAAGTGACTCAGCATGATGCTGACTGCACATGTACACAGCACGGAACAAAGCAACCCAGGAAAATGAGAGAAAAATATGATAAGGATAGAAGATGTGTCTGACGATAAGAAGAGTGAATTTTATTATTATGATTATATAATGAAAATCCTTGTGCAAAAAGTTCCCTTAACAAGAGGTTTTAGAGAAAAAATATTTATGCAATGTAAGTGTTACAATAATGGAAGGGAAAGAACAGGTATTTTATCTCAAATTATCTGTTTTAGCTACTTGATTAGTTAAATTTTACCAGTTAGAAACTGAAATTAAGAATTTACTACTATTATTAAAGATGAAATCCAGGAATTCCAATCTGTGTGAGCATGTTCTGATCACCCAAGAATACTGGCATTCAGACACTAGCACATAGGCAGGTACTGTCATGTTTTCCAAATACCCTGTCAGGTCCATTTTGGAGGTATCAGTATTTTAGAGAAGGAATATATAAAGGCTGAGATCAGACCTGTGAGTGCAGTGCATTGACTTTTTGCCACGGCCCTAAAGCTGGTGCAGACAGAGGTGAGAAAATGTCACAGAGCAATAGGATCTTTCAGCCATATCTTGATCTCGGCTTATCACAGAGAACAACCTCAGCCTGAGTCAGGCTGGTGAGTGCAAATAGTACTTCTCAGACAGTATCTCATTTTCTCACCCTTCCTCAGGCACAGAGACAGCCTGAGCTCAGGCCACTTCTGACTGCACTGGTGCAGCTGCGAAGGAATGGTCTGGTGGAAGGGAATAAACTCCTAATTTTATATTATTAAGTACAAGAAATTGAATAGCAAGTAGATTTTAAGAGTGCTCTGTACCCTGTAACAGAGTATGGTGTATACACTTACATTAAAAATTCAAATGGCTGGTTTTGAAATTTTTGAAAGGTCTGTATCAATAATCTCTGAAAACCTCTGCAAACATCTAGAAAATTTCGTAGCATGTACACTATCTAATTATATTATGCAAAGCTCAAACTTCTCAGCAATAGTACGTAAGTTTCATTGTAACTGATAGCCAGAAAGCTGGACTGCTTGTTCCACAGCTCTTCATTTATGTGGTGTTGGACAAAATGGGACCATCTTTGGGATGGCAATTCTTACTTTTCAAAGGAGAGCTAACCAGGTAGTAGGAGTGATAGGATTTCTCCTGCCACCTTTTGCTGCCCTGTGCCTTCTACAAGGAGTCACCCAAGCTGCTACTTCTAAGGGATAGTGCAAGGGATGGTGCAAAGGTGTCTATATTAAATTTCTGTGACTGAGTCAAAAAACCTTCCAACCCAATAATAATACCTGCAGCACCTCCAGGACACAAACTTGTGCGTTCATCTGTATTGTAAAGTCATTCTGTTTCACTGCCAAGGTCAGGGGAGGTAATATTTCATTCCATGCTGGCTCACCCAGAGCAATGCACTGGCTGCCTCCCACACTGTGCTACACGGGTGGAAAACAGGGTGAAACACTCTGCACTTATTGCAGGTGATACTGACTTTCAGTTCCTTCTAGTGATGACTTTCAGGCAAAATCCGTCTCCTTGTCAGATATTCTAAAGCTGTTTGGGGAATGTGTAGTGCCTTAGAACTGCTTTTCTCCTCAATGGCTTTGATGGCCGATTAGGCTCCATTTAATCAACTTTGTGGCTTCCTGGCCCCAGGCCTGCATCTCTCAGTCCCTACATCCAAAAGAAGTCAAATGGAAGAAATGTCTTCCAGGGCTAACCTGAAAAACAATCAGTTCTTTTAAACTGTTGCCTTCAAGATGGCTGCATACTCCCTATCATATCTTGCTGTCTTCAGACACAGTTACCTCCCTTGAAAGTGAGCAACAGATCCAAGCAGATGTTTTCTTATCAAGAATTCATACCAGACCTATTTATTTTAAATTAGCATATCTCATTAACTGTCTCAAGGACACTGTCTGAATTAATCTTTTAATGAGTATCTCAGAAATCTAGCTTTTCAGAAGTGAAATATAACTGCAAATGGCTGTACTTTTAACCCTCTCACTTCCAGCACAGGCTTTGATAGGTAAGCAGTTGAGGATGGGTTTTTTTCTAGCCAGCTTTTGGGAAAAGCCACACTGCTGTTTCTCCTGGTATTTTGGGGTCAGGATAAAGCAGCATGCTTTGATCCATATGCAGATGTAGGGCTGCTCAAACAGCAATTGGAGAAACCAGAGAGAAGGGTTGGACATTTGTCCATCACAGTGCAGGAGAGGGTATCAGCCATCCCCATCAGAATCATGGCAGCAGAACACTTTTTGCTTACCCTGTGACCACATGGGCAAGCACTCTGCATGTCTTCCCACCAAGACTTTATGAGTGCCTGGCAGCAGGGAAGGGAATGCACTGAAAAGCAGG
>NW_008678505.1:31465-60515 GCF_000695815.1 Acanthisitta chloris
TAGCCTACTGATACGTATATTTTCTCATTTTTTTTTCTTATCGTATTTTCCCCCTAAATAGCAGCACGAACATTATTTTGGTACAATATTTAATTGTTCAAAAGGAAACCACAGGCTGATGTGATATTTCAATTGGATATAATCCAAAAGTCCACATTTATTTGTTCTAATATATGAATATTTGTGAAGCCAGAATGCCTCTGAGCCTTCAGGGATTGCATTTCTTTTGTACTTCAGAAAAGACCGCAGCAAGTGTGTACTATTTTGTCTATATATCTTTCAGAGAAAGGTATCCTGGTATAGTGTTTATTAAAGGGAATATAATTACACTAGAAATCCTAGAATATTACACTGACTGGGAGGTCTGCAGAGATGTGGGTTATTTTTTCCCAAAGGAACAGGCACAAAAAAAAGATGTTATTTTAGATTGAGTTTATGTATGACATTGCATCAATCAGCTACTTTGCTGTATGTGCTCAGGTGAATGCTTTTACAGGAAATAGGAATATTGAGGTACTGCAGGACAGGTGTGGGAATGGCCTGACAGCAACTCAGAGCCCACTGTAACTTCTATTTCCACCAGGGTATTTCTGCCCTAAGTACTGGTTAAGCAAGATCCAGAGAGACTTCAGCTACTCGTCTCCCTGTAGGAGGTAAGTGGAGACAAAACTAAAAGCATAACGTGCATCCAGATGGGCCTGAGCACAATAGGCCTTTGAAACGCCTATCAAGGGAGGTATGGCTGGAAAATAGAACGGAATAAAGGGATTACGGGGAATGAGTGAATATTTAGAAAAGAAGAAAGACTCAAGGGCAAGGATGTTACAAATAAAAAGAGATTTCAACTTCAAAGAAACCTACGAATATAAAATATGTAGGAAACCAACCTGGAAATTCTGTTCACACCTGGGATGATTGATTTGTGAGACATTTCCAGCACCTCAGCTGCGGTTATCCATTCCCACAGCTTCTTTGAATTTCATAGAATTTATTTTGAATCCGAGCAGTGTATCACCACATAACTGTGTTGCTGAAATAGTATTTCAAGGTGTTTGGGACTTCAGTTCTGGGTTGGGAGGGGTGGGTGTCAGTGTGGCTCAATCAATTTAGCACAGCATCAGAGCTCATGACGATGTAGCTAAGGGTGTGCCAGCACTTCCATTACAATTCCCATTTTCAAGGGTTTAAACTTGTTGAGTGGTTTAACAATACACTCTACCAAACAGCAGTGCTGGGGAAAAAAATCAATTTTATAATTCAAAAAGTACGTAAAAAGGACTCTTTGCTAATGAAAGCAATGACAGCTGTGCTTTCTGCAAGAAAATGAATAGTGCCTACAGAACAGGCAAAATATATACTAACTCAAACATATTCATGTTTATAAATAGCTCACCCAAATTTCACAGGATTGAAGCAGATGGAGGTAATACATAAAAACATTAACATTTCTGCAGCCAGGATATTCACAACAACCAAATAAAGAGGCTCAGAGATCTCTCCTTGCTTCACATTCCTTTAAATGCTAATGGAAATTGTATGTACGCACTTGGAAAAGAACTCGGAGCTTGCAAAGGAATTGTATTAACTGCTTAAATATCTATACTTTTTTTTGTCTTCTGAGATAGAGCTGTTTAGGTCTGTTCCTAGATAAAAACAACAAAATGCATTAAGATAGGCTGTTATTTTGCAGAATACATTGCTGTCTTTATGACATAATCCCATGAGGTTTGAAAGCACCTTACCCCAAGAGATTTCAAGAGAACAAAATCATGGCAGTACAGGCATTTGCATGAGAAAGACTGTTTTGGTGGGCAAGGGAAAATTGGTATTAAATGGCTTTGAATCTTATTGTTAAAAAAAGGAAATAAATATTTGATACATATAAATAAATATGACCCTAAAGATCTAATCATCCTGCAGGGAAAAGTGTATAGCCAGGAAAATAACAGTGTAAACCTCCATGGGAGAACTAATTTCAGGTCAAACTAGCAGCATGCTTTGTGTTTTCATTTATCAATTAGGTGATACATGAATTATGGTGAGGCAATTCTATCCTAGGTTTGTTGTCACTATTTGCTCTCTTAAGCCCAGTTAGAAGAGACACAAACTAAAAATGTAAGTAATTTTGGGAAGTCCCATCCGAACTTCTCTGAAGGCAAAGGTTTCCAGCTGTGCTTGGAATCACGTATTTAGTGGCCCTTCAGCCCCAGCTATCCCCTGAAAGTCTTGTTGCATGTGTAGCAACTACAGATTTTCTATGCAAGGCAAACTCCAGCTTTATGTTAAATATATGACTTCAAGTGGATGGTGCAGCAACCTACACAGGAGCAGATTTTGACTTATTTTCACTGCCTCTGCACTAGCAGTGGATATAAATCTAGAAGTAAAATCTCTTCCAAGTGTGTATGTTGTCTAAAGACTTGCACAAATAAAAGCAGCTGAATTTCATAGAATCATAGAATCAATTGGGTTGGAAAAGACCTCAAAGATCATCGAGCCCAACCCTACTGTGGTTACTAGACCATGGCACTAAGTGCCACATCCAATGTCATCTTAAAACCACCAGGAATGGTGAATCCACCACCTCCCTGGGCAGCCCATTCCAATGCCTGATAACTCTCTCAGTAAAAAATCTCTTCCCAATATCCAACCTAAATCTCCTCTGGCAGAGCTTGAGTCTGGTCTGTGCTCTCCTCCTGCTAGTTGCCTAGCTAGTTGTCTAAGATTTTTTAATCCACTTTCCAACAAATGAAACCTTTTTTTTTCTCATAAACTCCGCTTTCACCTGCTCATAATCTGTTTGCACATTAGCTGGATGTGATGCACATAATTATTATTCTCTTCTTTCGATAAATTATTAGGGATGAAAAGGGAACTTGCAAAATATTTCTTTAAAGAGAAAGTTGCCTAGCTAGTTGTCTAAGATTTTTTAATCCACTTTCCAACAAATGAAACCTTTTTTTTTCTCATAAACTCCGCTTTCACCTGCTCATAATCTGTTTGCACATTAGCTGGATGTGATGCACATAATTATTATTCTCTTCTTTCGATAAATTATTAGGGATGAAAAGGGAACTTGCAAAATATTTCTTTAAAGAGAAGGTAACATTTCTCTGTTTACCATGAGTTAATTAGCCAAAGTTCACATTTAAACAGAATTTTATTTAATCCTACAAAAGTGAAGAAAAATATGCAAATCATTCCCAAAAATGTGCAGTTTTAAATGGAAGAAATATCCACCTGCCACCAATTAAGTCTGTATTTTTTCACAAGAAAGTGATGGCTGATTATACTAATTTTACCCTTGTGGTAATTGTCACTAATCTTCCGCATATTGTATGTGTCTTGCTCTTATGAATCCCATATCCCCTTCTGCTATAAATATTTCATAAAATATTCAAAGCCAGTCCAACAGCTAAGTAATAACAAATGTCAAATGACACATTAGGAAGATTCATAGCTATTTTAAGTATGAATTTTATAAAAAAAGCCTAACTCGTTTATTGTGGTCAGTGTTAAGGATTGATTGTAACAAAAAAATACTTGGCAATTAGTATCAGTAGCTTCACTGCCAGCTTGTTATGAAAGGAGAATTAATAGATATCACTCAGAGTACTTGGTGGAAAACAGTGCACATGATGGTTTGTTCAGCTGTATGTGTGTGTGTGTGTGAGCTTAATTTCCAAAGGCCTCATTCAAGACAGTTCTATAAATGGAAATATTTCTGTTTATTTTGGTGGGCTACATCCTGCTACACCTTAAATGAGCTATCAAAGTCTCCATTCCTGGAGGCTAGGATACTAATTTGGTGTTCCCTTTATTGCCTTTAGCTTAAAGCCGCCTTTCTCACTCTCTCCCTTTATAAAACCTTTTTTTCTGAGTAAAGCACAATTTTAAGCTTTCTTTCCTTTATAAATAAAGAAAATAAGAAATGGTAGCAATAATTTGGTCCATTATGAAGGTGATTCCTTTATTGCAGCTTTGCTAGCTGATAGAAGGTGGGTGTGTTGCTGAGGGTGTGGGCCTTCTCAAGGATAAGCTTGTGGACACAATTTATTGGCCACATACAAAGTCTCATGGTGAGCTGCTTTGGAGAGCATCAATGACAGGTATGAAGAATGAGTGAGGAAAAAGTGATAACCAGAGTAAAACCCAAGCATGCTGTTCTGTATACATATTTTAGTCCATGTTTTCCTGCTTGATGTTTTAGATCAGCACCTGCCAGCATCTCTTCTGAGGCAGGCAGTGGCAGTTGTTGCTGACCCCAAAGAAATAGGCAATCATTGCTGTGCTTTAAAACAGAATGACTTCAGTAGGCATCTCTTGTTGTATCATTGTGTAGTCAATGCAGGAAACTGCCCCAGCTGCAGGAATAAGGTACCTGAAGAGGTGCCAGGCACACTGCTTTGTGGGTGCTGTGGGCACTGTTGAGGGGCAGGGAGCTGTATGCTGGACCAGTCAGTTGTGTGGTGTGGATTCTTCCAAACCTGGACAGAGCTAATTTGGTGAGTAGTTTGTGAGGGGTTTTGCTTCTCCTATAAAATGGCAATTATAAAGCTGGGGAAGGAACAAATAGGGCTGACAAAATGGGTCTTTTGTCTGCTCTAATACTGAGAGAATTGCCCAGGGATGGGCTTGTGCCTCTGTTCCTGTAAGCTGATTTGACTTTGTCTTGAGGTGTGCATCGACTGTATCTTTCGCTCTTGAATTGTCTTTAAGAATGGTACAAAAGTTGGTTAAGTTCTGTTTGTGATTATAAATTAAAAATAACAGTATTAATGAAGCTATCATAACAGAAAGTGGAGATGCTGCTTTTTACCCTGGGTAAAATGTCTTGTTACCAGACTGTGATATCCTCTTTGCTTTTTATGTTCCTAAAGTTCTCTGTTTAATATTGCATTTGCTTATTTTGTGATTAAATAAAACTAAACTTGGAATATTATGATGTTTATGCTGTGTTTTGGCATAGCTGCTAAACTGTATTTATATGGTTTTGTGGAACTTTTCTGCTAGCCACATTTGTGAATAGATGCATACCCTGTGCAAGGCTGGGACCTTACCTGCATCCAGTCACTTTACCCTTTTTACTACCTTGAAAATGCTGAGACTATTTAAAGGGGTGCAAAGATTTGTTATTAATTGCTTTAGTTTCTTTGTGCATTGTGTCCTAGATTCCTCATCTAAATAACAATGCACCAAATGACTTGCTGGAATAGTATTCTATAATGTTATGTTCCATAGAATATATAATATACAGTATAAATATTCCAGTCTGAGTTCTTGTGAAAATAAGGCTATGCCCAAGAGATGGGGTGAGCATGGTGTTAGATGCCAGGATAAGGGATAATTTCTGTTAGTGCAGAAGGTGACCTGAGGGTGACCCTCTGCTCCCTACCTAATCCTGCAGCTACCACCTACTTCACAGGTTTAGCAGAAGGGAATGTGGCCCAGCTCATACAAGGTTGTATTACCTCAAGCTGCCATCAATTATGGGGTGGAGTCAGGCGAACAGACAAGGGCAGTAACCTCTTAGATTTCCCCATCATGATTCAGTAGAGCTCATCTAATGAAGTCCCTTTGTCAACGTGGACAAATTAATTCAGCTCTCTGGGCTACGGGAGATGCCGTCACTCAGCACAGTTCACTCAGAGCTGATGGTGTCTTTTGTTTTCATGAGCCCAGGAGAGAGCCCCAGTCCTTCACCATCCTCAGGATAGGATTCATTATTAACATCAAGTACTCTGGAGAACTGAAGGTGTATTAATAATATAAGTTAAATTATCAGGACACTGTGATAAAACTGAGCAGAGAAATGGGGTTTGTCTAAAACAGGGGAGAAAGGAGTAAACTGCACATAGCACAAGCAAACTTGGTGAATGCTGTCTGCTTTAAGGATCTTTGTATAATAATGTTTAAAAAAAAATGTGAAAACAGCTTGGAGGCTCCGGTTAACCCCAAGCAGATACACATTTTTACAAATATAGTCTTATTTGTAAATGTAATGGAATATTTTGGCCTGAAGTTTTGTGTAATTGTTTTTCCAAATGTTTCCTGTTCAGTGGGTGTGAAACGGTTGATCACAACAAAATACAAACATGTGGTTTGTTTCTGTGGGTTTTCCTTTTGGAAAACGCAAACTTTCCGAGTGCCTTTTGCTTTCTGTTTGACTGATAGGCTCTTGAGGTGGTAACAGAAGTGTCCAAATGTACATGGAAATGATTCTGAAAAACTCTGGTAGTTTGAGGAGAGTGGTTTGACTGACTGACACTTTTACAAGTAAGGGCCATCTGAGAAGCTGATTTATATGAAGTATAAATGTTGTGGTGTTACAGCCTTGTCACCCTATAATTGCAAGCGCAGCTCTCCTGTTTTATGTTGTCTCTTAACTGTGTGTTTCTTCCAGCAATGCCATTATCAGATGCATGAGTTTTGGGCTGATCTTCTGGTAGTATCTATCTATCTCCATTTTTGCTATTTACACATTTAGATGTTGCAATTTTTGCACATGAAGAGTGCAGCTTTCTATAGTGCTCCTACTAGTATTCCAACTACTTAAGTTCAATGCACTGAAAGTATTGTCACTATGTAATATAAATTGCTAATTAGGCTTCCTAAGACAAATGCTTTGAGTGGCATCTGGCATATCAAACATCTGTATTGTGGCTGTGGATGTGTGCAGCCCTTGTTGGGCACTGGGTGCAGAGTAGGGCACATGGGGAGCCTCACCAGGGTCCTGCTGGGCTTCCCTGCCAGAGCACTTGGAGCCACCAGTGATTGATTGTGTGCACAGATTGGTCTCAAACATGTACACACAGCTCTCTCCAGATACGTGGGGATGGTATTAATGCATCCAGCTGACTTGTAGGAGAAAATCAATACTCACTCATCAGCCTTTCTAGTTTGTAAAGGAAGTGTTTACAGTTGCTAAAGGTGAGAGGGAAACAGGCAATATAGGTTGTGTGTTGCTGGTTGAGGGGTCTAATGCCTTTCACTTAAAGGTCCTGTTTTCAGTCCCTGGTAGCTTTGATGGATGTAAATCATTCTGTTTGACATTCTCTTGGCTTGGTATTTGCTGCACTTATATAGTCCTGTTTTAGGAGGATTTCATTTAAATATTTTGACCACTACAAGGAATTAATTCAGGAGGTACTACAACTTGGTCTATTTTGAATAAGTACATCTCTGTGAAATGGTTTCCCACATACTTTGAAGAAGCTGGAATCTGGCAGCTAAATGTCACCTCTATCAAAAGTGTCTCTATTTCTCTCAGAAACTCGTCTGATTTGGTTTTGAACAAAACCCTCAGTCCATTTAACACTTCTTTGGTGGTTTTCTGAAAAAACCCAAATCAACAAACAAACCAAAAAACCCTGACAAAACCACCTCAGTCCACATAGTACTAGTTATTTTGCTGGGTAACATTTGCTAATTCCACATTGTTCCATGATCTGATTAGAAAATAGTCTTTCTGGAACAGTAAATTATAAACTAAGCGCACTTAAATCATAATATATTGTTATGTCCCAAGAGGGGTAGGCTAAACTAAAAGTGTCAAGCTCTGATATTAGTATTTCAGGTCTTGACCTCACCACTTCTAATGCTATTAGCCTTGTTTGTAACAATAGAGATCACAGTCACAGATTGGACTTAAGTGATGGAGTCAGTTCGTTTGCTAAGCTTTGTGTAGAATTTATGTAGGAAAAAATGCCCAGAAGCTGCTCTTTTCCTGCTCTGCATTCTGATAAAAGGTTGCAGCTGTACAGGATTTGAGGGGGGCAGGCAGTCTCACTGGGCTCTGTGGGACCTGAGCATCTCATTGTAAAGCAAATTCCCTCTGCAGCTAGAATCATTGGAGAATGCTTTTGCTGAGGGCATCGTAGGATGGTAGAGCTCTTTGGATGTGCAAATGTTAGTTGCTAGAACAAAAAAAAATAAAATCAAGTTATTTGAAAACTTCTTGGGTAAATATATTGTGATTTATAGTTTTGTAATAAATCAGTGGTTTATCTTGACTATAACATCCAACATGTTTAAGTAATACAATTCATCTTGGCTGTTAGGGAACATCTTTAGAGTTGAAATTCCTTAGCAATGTTTCAGAGCAACAAAGTGCTCTGGTCTGGGATTTCTTTCTCTACGCCCTCCCTTCCTCCTCCCAGCAAAACCTTTAAATTTTTCTTTTTACAGAAATAATATCAATTTTTGGGCTATTTCTGGTACTTGCCTCTCAGCTCCTATTCTCTGCCCCCGACAGGGTGATTTTTCTGATTTTCCTGCTGCCTCTGATTCCCCTATTGTTCCAGCTTCCTGCAAGGCAAGAGACATTCAATAGATAGGATTCTGGGAGGCATGAATTTCAAGTAGTTTTTCTTGAGTTATGTGCCTGAGGTTGCACTGCACAGGAAAGTGTGTGGTATAAAGATATTGCTCTAGTCATCCTTTCCTCATGTAGGCAGATTTTTACTCCACAGCATCTCCAGAGAGACAGGATGTGAATCATGGGTTTTTTACATAAAAGGCAAATGAAAAGTTTGGTCCAAGACAGCTTACTGGAGAACTTCATTCTTGCCACCATAGCCTTCTTGCACTCAATTTCTCTCCCTTTTTTGCTCATGTGCAGTATGATGGGAATAAACAAGAGGTTGCTTTGAGCTGTGTGAGCAGCAAAGTGGCTGATATCTGAGTGAATGAGTGCTCAAATTGTCTGGCAGTGTCCTATCTGTGGAAACAGCTGAAATCTCCTAATTTAAATACCCAGAGATGTTATTTTAGGAGACTGTGAACCTCACTCCCCTAACTATGCAGCTAAGGCTGCATATACTCAGCATCTCGTAATCAGTCACCTATCTCAGGACAGGATGATAAGCAGCACAAACTTTTTTTATAGTCAGTAGCTGCAGCTCTTTTACTTAATCGTGGGTTAATAATCATTAGTCGTTTCAATCTACTGCTTAATTTAAACTCCAGAGTAATTTCCAGTTTAAAGCACTATTCAAAATCAACTTTATAATTAATTCTTTGGATACTTCTGGGTAAAAAGTAATATTGAGAGCTATTGCAGATTTCTTCTAGGGATTAATGTTATTGCTGGTAAGTGTCAAGCACACAGATGATTTTACAACCTCCTTGCTTTCCTCAGACATGTGTGCTATTGATTGCTTCATTGATGACTGGTTTGTAGCTGAGGTTCATTATACTGCAGAGCATTGTTGGTGTTTTGTTGGGGATGTTTGACCTATGATTGCCCTATAATAAATAGTGGAGCAAGCAATTTAAAAGGGAAAACCAGGAATTCCTGAAATTAAAAGTAATTGTTTATTTTTCTCCCTCTTTGGCAGAGGCTGATTGAGTTGAATATGTGGCTCCAGTATGGCCTTGTTAGCCTTCATTGGATTTAAATACTAGATAAACTGGAAATACTGAATTTTTACATCACTTTTAATAAATTAAGGAATTCAAAGTAGATAACATCAGAAACCACTACTAATGGGGGACTAAGCCTGTTATCATTTGCTAGTTCCTGTGTGCTCTCCCTACCAGGCAGCCCTTGCTGCAACCATATGTTCTCCAGGACCAACTCCCTGAGCTCAGTACAATACAGAGCAAATATAGTCTTGTGGATACACTGGTATGCTGCTGCTTCTCAGTTCAGCCTTCTGATCCAGAACTGGACTGCAGAAAAAATGGAAAAACTTGTACTGCTTATACCTGTATTCTCTAACAGTCACGCAGTTTTTGGAAGCGCAGCTCAGCTTGTAAATGAAAAGAGTAGAAAAAAGTTACTTGGACATAATAATTTAAACTGCTACACTGACATTTTCTTCTAAATGGCTCTGATAATTCTTAGAGCAAGACAAATAAATCAGGAGTCTTTCTTTCATTTCAATAACTTAAGAATATTATCAGTCTGGCAGTATTTGAGTGATGCTGCATTATCTGACTTTGTACTTAAGTGCTGTTACAATGTCAGCAGAGTAGTTTTTAGAGAATTTCTCTTTACAGCACTCCAGCCTCTCATCTTGAAGTGACATTATAGACCACTGAGCAAGGAATTCATCAATATAAGTAGGTACCATTTTCTGAAAAGATAGTACCTACTCTTACCTTGAGAACTTTTAATCATTCATCTCCCATGTTCAAACTTGCTATCACTTAATTAATCTTCCCAGTTTCACTTTTACCTCAATGGTTCCTGAGTAAATGCTGAAATAAGGGCGGCTTTGATGTTTGAAAACTGTAATAGAAGAAGGCAGGAGATACTCCTGACTTCAGAAAATATTTGAGAGATCCCTCTTACATACCGGGGCTGCAGCATTATGCAGCTCTCCCAAGGGGCTACTGCTGTGCTACAATAGGAGAAGCTGGCATTGCCACGGCAGGGCTGCTCTGCAGGGAAAATGGGACCAGCAATAGTTTAATTATCCCCTCGAGTCACAATCTAGAGGAATAGCTGCTGATATTAATGGGGACAGCAGTGCATAGAGGAGGACTGTTGCAGGCTTGTTCTCTCCCCTCTCACCTCCTCTTGTCCTTTATCGTTTGAATTTGTATGGTGCACCAGAATAACAGCATGCAGTGCTTTGCCTTTTATTTGTTTTCATATTTGTGGCTTTATTTCAATGTGGTTTTTTCAATGCGTTCTCATATAGGAAAGACATAAAAAGGATGACAAGATGTAATGAAAGCCCATTGCGTTTCACGCACTCCCTTAAATCAGTCCTGCTTTGCACAGTATTGCTGCCATCAGGTGCTGTTGGTGGTTTTTCAGGAGGGGGCCGTGGCAGTAGAGTGGCAGAGGTGGGCACTACTGGCTTTGGCAGTTGAGGGATTATGCTCAGCTCGGGACCATGGGACCCTCCTGTCCAAGCAGGGCTGTAGCTCTCAGCACCTCTCCATCTGAATAATACAGGTCTCTCTCCGCTGGAAGAGAGCAGAGCACAGGGTGTGAACTTCATCTGTTCTGGGGGAAGTGTGGAAATCTTTCACCCTCTGAATGGCAGTGGGTATGTTGCTTCTGACATGTTGAGCAGGTTCTACATTAGAATTTTATTGTATCATTCATAACCTTTACTCCACTTTAACACAAATGTTAGGTGATTTCCCCAGCTTACCTGATACATTACATAAAATACTTCATGTTTTCTATTTCTTTCCTTTTGAAGAAATAATAATTTTATTTTTTTGCTGCTTAAGAAGCAGTGATGCCTTCTGGAAGCAAGGAGAAATATAGACACTGTCCATATGGGAGTTAAAGAAGATCCGTTTAGCTACAAATAGCGAAACAGTTGGTGGTTCCCAAAGAATTATTTCTCCACTTGTTAGTAGAATGCTAATTCCTATAATGTCATGTATAATAACGCTCAGACTGAACAGCAAATTATCTGAGATTAATCCTTATTTTCTCCTACTTTTGGATTACTCATGCTGAACTATTTCTTAACAAAGATAAGTATTTTTTAATTTTATGTTTCCTTTCTTTTGGATTGTGTACTGGAGCACAGCATCTTTTCCAACGTGGAAGTGTCTGTTTGCCATATCTCCTAGAGCACGTGGTCTTCCCCTGGGAAAACAAATTATTTTGTTAATTCCATCTTGCTTCAGAGGGCAGTTTATAGCCTCAGGTCTTCAGAGCAGCATGAAGAACTGGCAGAGGCTTCTATAGGTTGAGCCCCTTACATCTATGCTGTTGCATCTGCCTCTTGTTCCCATCTGGAATTGTACAGCCTGAGTACTGTAGAACTTTACTGTTAAAACAACCAGTTACACACAAGTGGCCAGTCTGTTATTAAAATAACTCCACAACTTCACTGGTTTTGAAGCTCACTCTTATCAATCTCTTAGGTCTTTGGGTTTCAATCTATAGTGTGAAGCACCCTAATTGGTTTCAGTTTTGTTGTGTTATTTTGATTTGGTTACTCTGTTTCCACAACTTGTCAAATAATATCTCTTTGGAGAATGCTGTGGTTGTTTTATGTGACCCATTGTGGGTTGCCTTTGTAATTTGTCTTACCTTCAGTAGAAGAATGCCTAATCGCTAAGAGTATAGGTAATATATAAATCATTAAGTGAAATCAATGAGAACCTCTAATAAAATCAGCTGGAGTATAGAAGATGAAGTGAGGCTCCATGCAGCCTTGCAGGAAGATTAATGGGTAGTGGGATTCAAGCAGAAAACTTGAGGTTGCTGTCAGTCCTTTGACTTGGTGTCACCTGAAGGGTCTGGGGTTTGCTTCTGACAAGGCTTTAATGTCAGATATTCTTTCCTCTGTTTTAAACACATCTTAGTACATTGTATCATTGCAATAGATTTAGGAGCAGCAGAGCTTCAGCCCAGCAGAAATCTCCAGGATATGTGCACAGACCATCTTCTTGAAGTCAGAGAGATGCAAAAGTTGACCTTCTAAAGAAGTTTAATGAGCCCATCTGCTATCCAGGTCTTTAGCAGTATTGAAGTTCTGTTCAGTTCGTATCTTTTTGGGGTTTCCAGTCATGTGGATGCTAAATGTGTTGAATAAGACAGACCATGGTCCAGCTAAAAAAAGCAACCTATGTTTGCTCTAAAGTATCCTCAGATCAAATTGATTTACATACTCTTTAGGCACCAGTGTAAAACTAACTGCTGTTTTTTGTTTTGAGTTTTTTTATAAATTGGCCACAGGTCACTTAGACATCCTGTTTCTTTTTCAGAAAGCCTTTGTAAACCTCTGAACATAATCCTTAAACCCTCACACAAAAATACTGATTTAAGAAAACCTTTTTTACTGAACCATAGAGGAAAAATTATCTATGGATTGTTTGTGTGTGTCTTTTTTTGTTTTGTTGTGGGTTTTTTTTTTTGGGGGGGGTGTCCCCTTGACTTGCTGTGAGGAGTTGTATTTTTGTCCCATTTTCTTTGTTCTGGTTGGCTTATTCCAAAATTCAGGTCTTAATTTTGAAATTTACTCGCTCAATATTTATTTGTGAACTCAGAGGGACTATTTGAGGAAGCATATAATTTTTGTAAGTATTCTGGTTTTAGGATTTGGGTGCACAAAAAAAAGTCAAAGGCTTTGCCTATATTTAATCTAATAATTTTTTGTGTCATGTTAGAGGGTGATTTAGAAATAACAGCAGTAATGACTGTGTCACTACATTGGTATAAAATCGGGGTAAAAAAGACTAAAGCTCTTCTCTTAAGAGATAATGCTCTCTCCCTTTCCTCACTCTACATTTTTGATTAGTGTATTCACAGTCACCTCGTGTTTCTGTGCAGCTTGAGCTTGGATATCAGCCAAACTCAGTCTGAACCTCTTCTGGCTTTGGGAAAATGTAAAGTGAGTGTATGCATTCATTAAGAGAGAACAGCCTTTCCTTGGGGAGAGATGGACCTGGACCATGCCGTGTTAAATGTCTGACCTGAATAGCTGTGAATGTCAAGTCTACTCCATGTTCACCTCGAGTCAAAAGTTTAATGCAAGGTGATGCCATTTATAGATTTTTAAAAAAATTTTATTGAATCACTGTTGTATATAGTTGTCCTTATGCACACAGGTAGTATATATTTAACATGACACCACATATAAAATAAGATTTTTAGGGAGGAATAGTTGGAGTCCTTTGAGAGGGAGAAGCATGAGCAGGGCTGCCCCATTGAGGCAGCACAGGAGCCAGAGACAACCAGTCATGCACAGACTGGGGCACTGACCTTAACAAAAAGAGTGCAGTCCACAGCATGAAGCCAGGTTAGTAGAACAGGGCTGGAATGATGACAGGTGCTGTTGAGAGTCCAGAGGATATCAGAGAAATGAGGGGTGACAAGTTGGTCATTCAACAAATCAGGAACAGCAAAGGACAGAGCTGAGCAGGCATGGAGGTCTGCCTACTGCACAGCCTGGGGAAGGAATGATGTCACGTAAGCCTCATGTAAGGCTGCTCAAGGTGGTCATAGGCTATGGGTATACTTAGGGCCATGAAGTTTTTGTTCATTTCAAGCAGGGAAAATACTAAATAATTTCTTGGATTTATTGAATGCACTTGTATAAGTTCTAGCTCCTCTGAGAAATATATATTAGTGTTTCAGCTTTTTCTGTACACTTAAGCTAATGGCAACTGCATGCAAGAAAATTGAGGTGATTGGTCATCTAGCACTTGTTTGGTTATATTACCCTTTAGTAGAGGTAAAATGTAAATATTCTAGTTGAGGTAAAATCCAGTAGATGCTGCTAACACAAGAAAGCAAAAGAGCAAAGTAAGATTTTATTAGGCTAACATATGCCTTGAAAGGCTGCAGTTTTTATAGCTGGTGGTGAACTCAACAGAGAATTTTGTGGTGCATTCGAGTTGGTGCACTCACTTGCACCTAACACAGTGGAAACCAAAGAGAACAATACCATAGAAGAAAGAGCAAGGTATGTTGTTAACAAGATAATACTAAGATGAGAAAATCATAGAACAGCCTGAGTTGGAAGGATCATTGAGTCCAACTCCTGGCCATGTACAGGACAAGCCCAAAAATCACTCCAGGTTGCCTGAGAGCATTGTCCAAACACTTCTTGAACTATCTTGTGGCTCTTCTTGTAGCTTTTTTCCTGAAAAACAGGAAAATAGAGCCTTTGTCATTTAGCTTTCTCAGTTCTTCTGCCCTAGTCTTTCAGCTTGGGGGTAGTTATTGATGTCCACCTGGGAGCTCCTCTGCATTATGATGTTCTTCCAGTGGTTGGCTTGGTGCTAGCACATGTGCTCTCCATGCTTTATGTAGGAGGGAAGATTAGAAGAAATATCACTAATGACTATGACACCACATTGGTATAAAACCAGGGGTAAAACCAGAATCAAACTCTTTGAGGAGAGTTTGCTTTTTACTTTTTTTTTTTTCTTTTCAAAAGGCTCTATGGTGAGTTATATGTTCTGGTGAGATGGATGCTTTTACACTCAGAGGTAACCCATGCATGTTTGGGTTTTTTTTAACCTCAGGTGCAGTAACAGCTTTTAATGAATCAGTATGACCATTTATGATGGAGTTTTAATGTGACTGCAAGGGTTTGCAGTATAAAAGGCTTGAGCTGCAGTTTCTTAGTTTGCTTTGCTCAGCATAGCACTCATGGTTTTGTGGGAGATGGGAATATATGACACAGAGTGCTGAGGAGGAAGAATTACTAGGCATACTGCCTCGTGAATTCTACTCGAGATCTTCTTTAACAATTGCCAGGGAAAAATGTTTCAAATTCTACAGCTGATTTCATGGGTGTGAATTAAACCAGGAAGCTTCAAAGGCCAAAACTGAACTGACTAAATTGCAGGAAAAAAATTATTGGCAAAGCCTTTGTTAGAACCAGCCATCAGGAGAGGATGTGAGGAACACAAATTGGAGATCCATCACCGCCTTGCTTCATATACTTGTCATCTGCTCCCTATTGTGCACTGTGTGTGTGGCAGTAGTAGAGGGGCTACAGGGCTCTCTCCAGATCCTTGTCCTGGGGTAGTGAGCTGAAATCAGTTTTGCTTTGCTTAGCATCAAAGAGCTAATGTATGGGGCTGCAGTATTGGAGCATATGAGAAATAGTTATGTCAGTTGATTGATATGTACATTTAATGAATGAAAGGATAAATAAACAAAATAACTATGTATGATACAGTAGCATGGTTTGAGAGAGCTTAAGTTCCATTCAAAGCAAACTCCAATTTCTGAATTCTGCAGCACAGAACAACATCCCAGCAGCACATAGCCTGATCTATATCATCTTAGACACTGAATTGCTAATTTTCTACAGCAAATCATAGAATCACAGAATCATATAATAGAATTTAATAGAATCATAGAATTTTAGGGGCCAGAATGGACCTTATAGGTCATCTAGTAATAATCTCCTGCATGGACAGGGACACCTCCCCACTAGACCAGGATGCTCAAGGCCATATCCAACCTGGCTTTGGACACTGCCAGGGTTGGGTCATCCACCACCTCCCAGGGCAACCCATTCCAGTGTCTTACCACCCTCACAGTAAAAAACCTTTTCTAATATCTAACCTAAACTTTCCCTCCTTCAATTTGAACCTGTTACTCCTTGTCCTGTCATTGCAGTTCCTAATAAAAGAGCCCCACTCTAGCTTCCTTGTAGGCTCTTCAGATATTGAAAAGTTCCTCTGACGTCTCCACACAGCCTTCTTCGGGCTGAACAGTCCCAACTCCCTCAGCCTGTCTTCACAGGAGAGATGATCCAGTCCTCTTATCAACTTCATGGCCTCCTCTGGACTTGCTCCAAGTGTTCCATGTCACTCTTATGTTGAGGGCACCAGAACTGCATGCAGTATTCCAGGTGGGATCTCATAAGACAAGAGCAGAGAGGGAGGATCACCTCTTTCAACCTGCTGGCCACAATCCTTTTGATGCAGCACAGAATGTGATTGGCTTCCTGGGATGCTGACACACACAGTTTGTGTGTTTCTCATCCACTGTCACTCCCAAGTATTTCTCCTTTTTGCTTGTCTCAATTACTACCCCACCCAAGCCGTAGATGTGCCTGGGATTGCCATGGCCCAGATGTAGGACCTTGCACTTCATTTTGTTGAATTTCATGAGGTTTGCATTGGCCCACCTCTCCAGCCTGTCAAGGTCCCTCTGGATGACATCCCTTCCCTCCAGCATGTTGACTGGCTCACACAGCTTGGTGTCATCAGTGAACTTGCTGAGGGTGCACTTAATCCCACTGTCTGTGTCACCAACAAAGATGTTGAACAGTATTGGCCCCAGCACCAACCCCTGAGGGACACCTGAGGAGCGCCTCACTGGCCTTCATATGGACAATGAGCCACTGACCACAACTTTGTGTGCAACTGTCCAGCCCAGTTCTTTATCCACCAAGTGGTACACCCATCAAATCCATGTCTCTCCAGTTTAGAGACAATGTCTCCCCAATTTAGAGACAAGGATGTCATGTGGGACAGGGTCAAACACTTTGCATGTGTCCAGGTAAATGATATCAGTTGCTCTGCCCCTATCCACAAATTCAGTGGTCCCATCATAGAAGGCCACCAAATTTGTCAGGTTTAATTTGCCCTGGTAAAGCCATGTGTGTTCTCTTTTTGGGGCAATTTTGAACAGTTTTGGTCTGAAATCCCCATCATGCTTACTACCATTCTGTACATCTATTGTGCCTTGGTTCAAGGCATCTCCTTTCCATTGCTGCAGTTTCCCCCACCAGACAGTGCTATAGTACTTTAGAAATGACATCATTTAACCTTCTGTCAGTTTGTCTTTGTTAGAGAGCAGTAAATCCTGAGCTCTCCTTGGGGTTCTCTTGATAGATTTCACATTCACCTGCATTAAGCCAAATGGTACTCTGTTCTATCAGCAAAACATCGAAACATCACTGAAGTCAATAGTGTTATGCTTGCTTTCTGTTTTATGCATATCTGAAATTCCCTACAGGCAAAAGAGAATAGGAGATGCTGTATCCTGTGGTTCAGAGCTGAATAAAAGCTGCTGCTTTGGAGCTACAATGTTTCATCCCCAAAACACAATAAAATTGAAGGCCAGGGAATAAAAAGGCAGATAATACATGTTTCAAGAATTCCTCATATCATTTCTACAAATGTCTTCAAATGTTGCTTTCCCTTTTGACCTCAGATGAACATATTTCTGTTTTTTAACTGGACAGGGTAAAGAAGTGTTTCTTTATATTAAACTCAGCTTATGGACATCCCACAGCTTTTACTTTAAGGAAGTTACTGAATCAAGGCCACCTAAAGTTCAGTGCATTTAATGAAACTATCCTCCTTCAGACCTTGTAGGTGCTGTATTAGGGAGCTACAGTGCAGCAGTGAGAAAGTCGGCGGATGTTTCTATGATTTTTAGAAGTTACTTGAATATTTTTGGGCACAATTCTGGCTGATCTGCAGCGGGGAATCTCTGTACTATTATACACTGTGCAGTAGTACTATTCTAATACTATAAACACTCCCAAAATCTCACTATACCAAATTGTACATTTAATAGCCCAGGCTTTAGAAAAGGTACTAGTGTATCACTTTCAGCAAAGTTCATAAGATCTTCTTGCAGATGCTGCTGGTTGCTTAGCTATTCCCAGACAGCAATGACGGAACTTATCATGTTGACTGCCCTTGTTGCTCTAAGTGTGACAGGGTGACAGGTCAACTGAAATGACTGAGACTAAGAAACCTTAAAAATACTTTAGCATCTCTATGATGTTGAACTAATATTTCCTTTTAGTTTATAGATAGCTGCCCTCTTAAAAAAACCAAAACAAAACCCCCCTAAAATGTCACCTCTGAGAGCAGTGTTTGGAAAAGTTAAATTATTAATGAAGTAGCAAAGATTGCTAAGATACTTGACAAACCCCCCCCACACCCCCCCCCAAAGAAAAGTCTGTGGTGGTGGTTTTTTTTGGGGTTGTTTTTTTCCCCAGTTCTTGGGTACCTGAGATGAAAGTATTTCCAATATTAAGCCATTCTTTTTGTGTGTGTGATACAGGATGGGTTTTAAACCCGTACCATTGGTGCTGAATCCAAAAGCTCTTTCTCAGCTCAAGCAACAAAGAAAGATGCCTGCATACTACTTAGAACAATTCTTCAGTCATGTCAAGTGTGTGTGAAAGATGGATAAAGATCCATGTGGCAGTAGCACTGGTGTCACTAGGGAAAATGAGCCTGTCATTACTAATGAGCCAGAAGGAATTGCTCTGAAAGCAAATCCAGCTCAGCCTCTGGGCAGGCAAGCTGCTAGTAGTGGGAAAGATTTTAAAAAACAAGTAAACAAACAAAACCCCCAGGGCTGTTTTGTGTGGGTGTTCCTCGCAGTCCTGCTGGTTCATGGTAAATCTGCTGTACCTGTTACCGAGGAAGCCCAAACACTTTGTCATCCATTGAAGTACCAGTGCTCTGAAATGAATAAGCACAAAGTGATTTCTTAGCTTTTTGTACTCCATTTTATTCCAGATCAGTTTTGTTTATCTATATATTTTTATAGTCTTGTTCTATCTCCTTCTTTTTTCCAAAGGGATCTCTTTGAGGTGTTATTTATCCTTTAGAATAAGGTTCTGTCTTTTCACTACATATTTGATATTACAAGGAAAAATTAATATTAACTAGATAATAGTCATCTTAATGCATCTTGAAGAATACAAGTAACAGGTGGAATGTGCATTTGTGTATTAGCAGGCAGCCAGAGAAGCCACCAACTTCACTTGGCTGGTGTAATTGCATGCAGGTTTAATCATATGCTTGATATCCCTGAACAATAGCAGTGAATAACTGCTGTCCTTTTTTTTCCAGTGGACTCTATATTTGACAGAGTTTTAGTATTATAGCCTTCATACTGAAGGGAAATCAATATCTGAAGAGGTAGCATTGAATATATTCTGTTAAGGCTGATCCTAGCTTTGATCAAAGAAGATCCCAAATTATTGGGAAAGCCTGCTATTTAAAATAAGATTTATTATCTATAATTAAGGTTTTCCTTTTCTTAATAGGTAAAATAGTTGGTTTTTTTTTTTTCTTTTTCCCCTTCAACACGGGACTCTGAACTTATTGTAATTATTTAACAGTGGGAATTGGTCTCCAGCATTAGATCAGGAAATATCCTGGGACACCTAGTTAGTCCCTCAGCAATGGATAGTTTTGTGAGGAGGAAATAACATGCTGATTTGCAGTTATAATTGAGGAAAATTGCTCGAGAGGATTCTGACAGTACAGAAAATAGGCCAATTAGTTACCCAGCTCTGATCCTCCTATGATTCATGATTGCTTCCATTTAATTTTGCTGTCACTTAGGAAGCAAGGTTAAGAATAGATTAGCTTCTTTTAGGCACTTCTTAGCTTGCTCCTGCCTAGATTTTGGGGAGGTAGGTGGATAGGAGAGTGCGAGATTGTTATATTTTCTTTCTTTTTTTTTTCTCTGATTGTATGACTTGAGTCTAAAACTCAGAATTCCTCAATGTTACACTTAACAGTTATTCATCATGGAGTTACAGATGATGATTAAAACCTTCACACACAAATATTTCTTTTTTCTTTTTTTTCAAAGATAAAACGTCCCCTACCAGTAAGTTAATAACACTTTCATGCTGTTACCTTACAGCACTCTGCAATAATCAATATTAAATAAAAAGAACTTCAAGGAAAAAAATCACAGCTCAGTAAATCAGCCAAGGGGAAGATTGTACAGCTTGCCCTTGAGTAGTACCCAAAGGCAATGATGCAAATGTGGAGACTTTAAAATGCCAGTAAAGCCAACTGGAAGGCAGCCTAAGGACATCCCTCCCTCTAAAGTTGTGGTCTGTGCCTCACTGGTGGCTCTGTCCCATCATCTCTTCAGCACAGAGGTTTTATTTGCACCAGCATATTTCCAAAATGCTGAGGAGCAGCCCAAGCAGCTGATGCTGTGTTCTGCTGAACATTCTGGATGTGGATATAATCCCATCTCTGCTCAGTAGTGCCCTTGTTCTGTTGATCATCAGCTGTTTCTGACTGTCTCTCAGCATACTTCTGCTTTCCACCACGAGGTTGTTTTTGTCTCAATGGGAGAGGAGTTGCAGAGTACAGATAGGCCAAATATTTGTAGGTTTTTATTTCTCTTGAGTGCAGTGGGCCTGGCTGAGCACTGTTCCATGCACCTGTCTCTGCATCAGCAGTAGTGCTGGTCTGAGACTAAAATCCTTCTGAACCCTGCCTGGTGCTCCACAGGCACTTCCTTATCCAGGTATTGTCCACATGGAATCATAGAATTGTTCAGGTTGGAAAAGATCTTTAAGATAATCAAGTCCAACCATAAGCCCAGCAGTGACAAGCCCACCACTAAACCAGGTCTCCATGTGCCACAGCTACATATCTTCGAAATCCCTCCAGAGATGATGACTCCACCGCTGCCCTAGGCAGCCTGTTCAATGCTTTACAGCTCTTTTGGTGAAGAAATGTTTCCTAATATCCATTGTAAATATCCCTGGGTGCAACTTAAGGCCATTTATTCTTCTTACCTTGGAGAAGAAGCTGGCCCCTATCCAGCTACAACCTCTTTTCAGGTAGTTGTAGAGAGTGAGAAGGTCTCCTCTCAGTCTATCTTAAATGTCACCTCTTCCAAAACTCTATATTATTCATTGCTTGATAGATGTGTTGTTGTTCTTGAGCACATAACAGCTGGAATTCTTGCCATCTCATTTATTTAATGATTTTTTTTTTTGGGTCAAAATTAGGCATCTCCTTAGGAGAATAATGAATCACTCAGCTATTTCCATTAGAGAAAACAGCACTGTCACAATAATGGTTTCTTTACCGGGATTAAATGTATCAGAAAGACCAAGCCATCCTATCATCCATAGCAAAGGGAACATAACATAAAGTGTTGAGCATTATGTTTTTCAATGTGAACATAGACCAAGCAGATAAACACAAGGGATGATTATACACTATATTCAATAAGTATTTCTGTGATGCATATCTAACAGTCAAAGAAAATAACTTGAATACAAATGCAAAAGCAAAGGAACCATCTTGAAAAACACAATGTTTGTGTTTCTTCCTCTGTAAATACAGCACATGCCTCCTCCTTACAGAGTCAGGCTCACTTAAGCTGTTTGCCACTGCACAGGATAGACAGGAGCCAGTTAAATTGTCAGAACTCTGTATTTTATACCCGTGGCAGATAAAATGCATTGCTTGTTCGGTGTAGCAACACAAATCACTTGCATGCAGATGCTGCTGCTCTTAAATTTCGAGAGCACTCAGGAGCTGTGTACGCAGAGAGGAGCATGTGCGTATTTTTCTGTGGAGGGGAAAAAAATGGTTTGTATTTGTAAGCATGCACATTTTAGCTGCTGAGGTCTGATAGCTGCAGTTGTGTGAAGCCACTATCTCGCTTAGTAAAAGTTTCATTTCAGACTGAGCCAGGATTTCCACAGCCACATCTCAAATGCCCTTTTTGCAGGAACTCATGGAACTGATGTCCTCACTCTTTGCAAGGAACATAGACTGGGGATTGCAGGTGCAAATAAATGTATGTGTGCACATAGCAAAAGCAGGAATAAAAACGAAAAAAATACTAGTTGGAGGTTTATGTAGTTGAAAGCAGATTTTGATTTGACAATGTAAGTTTTTTTGTAACACGTACCATTGTTGCTTATAGCTCATGCAATTTCCATTGTCTTATTCTATATAGTATATAATAAAAGTTAAGGAGTAGAACAAAAACAACTTGCAGTTTGGAGCAAGTTAATGGTATTTCATTAACAAACTGTAAATAGTAACAGCATAAGCTAGATGTGAAACTGCTTTCACAGGCCATAAATGCTTAGTGTTTATTACCAATAAAAGTCAAAGGAGCATTTAGCAAAGCAGTTTACCAAACAAACATTAAATACTATAATGCATTAGATTCAGTGGACAGAATCAGGTTATTTAATTAACAATGAGTAATCTGTTAGGGCTTTACTCACCACAAATAATCTGCAGCTTCACACATTAAAAGAGCTCATGAAAACTATGTAGTGGTGGAAGAACAACCCACAGGTGCCAGGTGTAGAAAGCTCCAGTGGGTGAAGAGTTCACAGTTGCTGTTTCCAGAATGATCTGTCATTGCTCATGCAGGTCTAGATTTCATGTCTTTCTGATAGTATAAGTATTCTGTAGAAATCAATGTGGATGTCTTTTAAAGATTATTTATTTCAATTATGCTCAGTCATGTTCTGACGCATGGCATTTAGGTCATCTTTCAAAAAGAAAAAACCCAATAAATTACTAATCAGAATAATACCATATTTAAGATGTAAAACTCAGGGATAGAGTCTTCCCAATTAAACAGTGATATAAAATGAGCATTTGAGGTGAGACTATGATGCCCTCAGAGTCAAAATGGACAGCCTCTTTGGATTCTGTGATCTCGTATTTGAATTGCAGTACCTGCAAGAAACTAGAGAAAATAATTATCTGCATTCATCAATACTGTGGGATCAAAATGATGCTGTCTGAGACTTTTGCATACCCTGAGTGGCCAGAAAAATGAGAATTTAACCCAAGCCTCTCAACAGAAATATTTCAAAGGAGCATCCACATGCAAGTTCTCAAATACCTTCCTTTGTGAAGAATTCTTCCCTAAAAATGCCTTGTTCTTTTAATGATGGAAACTGTATGTCTGGCTTTGACTGGGCACCCAACATACAGACAACTGATATCAGATAAAGGGAATTCCACCAGATTTGTGAACAAGATTTTAGTTTGAAACCTGGAGCAGATATCTATCTGCTTAGTGTTTCTTGAGAAGGTAGCCTCGTTCAAATAAATATATGAAGATTTTCCAGGGTTGGAAACTTGGCCAATTTAGCAACCTGTGTGTTATGAGGGTTGCATCAAAATTGAACTGAAAGCTTGAAACTATGGAACTATTTCAGAAAAAGATAAGACTAGTTGTGTGTGTTGAAATTTTACAGGTGAGGGTAGTAAGGACTGTGCTAGTGATTAAATGAGTCAGTCTAAGAGCAGGATAGATATAGCTCAGTCTGAACCTTATAACTTCAGAGTTTGAAATCTTATTTCACAGTCTTCCCTTTGATAGCAGTTTATGATCATAATAATCATGTGGCTAATGTTCTGTAATTCAATTACTGCACTGTTGTGAACATTAACAATTATGTAGCAGATCTGAAACACAGTGGGACAAACTGGCAGTATTCATATTTCAGCTAGTTACAGCCTATTGCATAATTGCTGCAGATAAGTTGCTGTTTAATCCATAGCAACATAAGGAATGAATTACAACAATAATTATGTGGCTAGTACCACCTCTTGAAATGAATTAAAAATACAAAGCCAACATTATGGCAAGGTTACGGAGCACCTAATCTAAGGAATGTGTGCTGTTTCTTCAAAAAAAGAATATGGCTTGTTGGAATATTTAGGTTTGTGTTGCTTGCTATTTCAGATCCTCACTTTTGCTCAAAATCATTATAAAAACATCAGTGAAAGATTTTTTTTTCTTGCTTTACCATAATATACATTTTCTATTTAAAATAGCAAAGACTTAAAATTCCCATCATGTTTTTTGTTAATGTTAAATAATAATGTTGGTTCACTAATGTAATTCAGTTCATGACCTCCTACACTGCTTTGGTCAGTGACCATCACTTTTGCTTCACAAAGAAAACAGCATTAATTTGACATAGGTAGTCCACTGCTTTGTGCATAGACTTTGATGTATTGTTGGCCTAAACCAACAACTTGCCACCTTCAGAAATCCCCATTTTTGTCATCGTATCTCACTCAATGTCAGAGTAAATTGCATGATTGATGTTCTAGGCTGTTTATCAAGGAACTCATGCATTCCCTTTTAAAAATCAATACTTAAGAATAAAATAGTCCTATGATAATTTATTTTATCAATATAAGTAAAAAATACTGTTTACTGTTTCACTGAAAGAATTAACTCTTTGAAGATTAACTAAAAGGTAAAATTGATGTAAGTGATGACAGGCTTGGCTGGCTCAGCATTCCTCATATTGACTCTCTTCATGCAAGAAACAGCAAAAATTAAACCATTATCTTCTGCTGAGCAGTGTCCAAAAAAGGCCATATGTTCCAAAAACATGGGTAGTGAATTACTGTAGAAACCATGATGAGTAGCTGTTTCATGTGGTTCTCCAACCTGTGGTGATGAGAGTCATGGCAGTGTATTTTCCTCTTCCTTGAGGAAAGAGCTAAAATGTACTTAGTTACCTGTAATGCTAAAGAAAAATGGTGTCAGAGCAATTAAAGTTCAAGTTCCAGTGTGTTTAAAAAGACTATGACTAAAATTCAAATTTGTATTTGGATATATGTTACATCATTCTTCCAATGCTGAAGGGTCAGAAGTACATCAGGATCATTATACATCTCTGGTCAGCCCTGTCACCTTCATTGCAGGTACTTATATTTCTGGTGGAATTTTCTAGCTGTTGATATTAGAATGTTTTCCTTATGTTTGCATCAACTTGCAGTGGCAGATGACATTTCATTGAAGCAGTTGGTTTCACTAATGACTTGCTCATGTTTGTTCTGCCCTTGGGCGTGTGCAGAGCACTACTGTGAGGGTTCTGCCCAACAGCATACACACTTCTACCAACACAAATGGCTCTTGAAAAGGATTAATTTATTGTGCTGAATTTTTCTGTTTTTTTCTGGATTTAATACAAAATTGAATCCATCTAACGATAACATGTTGCTATGACCTCACTAAATCAAGTTAGTACTATTAACTGTGATCCAAACATATTTTGTTGAAAGCTTAGTTTAGGTCTTGCTTAATATTCCACTTCTTTTATCAGAGGTATTTTAGCTTGGGATACGGTTACACTGAAAATATAAAATGGTCTTTACTTGTGCATGCTTAAACTGTGTTTGATTTGCTTGCTAAATCTCATGTCAGCACATAAAATTTTGTTAGAAAACACTGTGTATGCACAAAATAGATATGCAAAACTTTAGAATGGGTGTTTAGACTCTGAAATCTCATCCTTGTTATAACTTGCAAAGTGTAGTTAAATACGTACGTCAGTCACCAAACCAAAATCATCAAAGTCTGACATGCAATCAGGATTATATTGTTAAAAGCTTATCCTGTGTTCTAGAAAGAATAATTTCACTATTTTCTTTGTCAGGACCTGTGTGATTAAAAGTTGGATGCACACACATTGTTCCATTGGCAACATGTGCAGTGCCTTCTGAGCAACAGATTAAAGAATCTCTATTTTAAATACTTTTTTTCCCCCTTCACAATGTGAATCACATAATCCCCTCTTATCCATTTTAATAAGCTGTGCTTTATGCTGATCTAGTGAGTGAACATTTGATAAGGATTATAAAAATGTGTTGCATTTGTGTTAAATCACCAACATTGCACTTTGAATCAGACTTTAATAAAGTATATGGAGATGTAGTTCCTCTTCTTGCCCATTTTTGAAAGCACTGATCCCTCATCTAAGACTATTGTACCGTAGCTTCCAATTATAATTTAACTTATGGTTGTACCTACTATAACTGCTTCCCTGGCTGAGGGCTCCAAATGCTTGGCACCTTTGTTGTGATGGGAGGACAAGGGAGTATTTGCATACAGACCAGTTGCTGTTGGCAGTAGATTGTCTTTTGCAGGTAAGGCTAATGACAAGCCTCCGAATAATTTGCAGAGCAGGATGAGCACATTCTCCTTTTCATCTTTTCAGTTTAAGTGCCTTCAGCTCACTAAATCTGCCTGCAAGTTTACTAATCATGATGCTTTAAGAAAAAAGGTAGCTTTACTTTTCATTACTTCAGTGGTGGGTGCAGACAGATGCTCAGAGGAGCACAGAGACAGCATGGTCAAACATAGGGAGGCTGGATCCAAAAACCTGATATTGCAGAAAAGTGAATCAGGTAAAACTGGAGCTGTGCAGACTCCTTTAGGTTGCTCGAAAGTCTGCCACGCTTTATTTGTGGCTATAATCTATTATTGAAACTATTAACAAATATGGACCTCTGTGGATCTGGCTGTTCCTCACAGGGTTGCTCCACCTTTCTGCCTCTGCCTGGAGGGAGTTGGCTGGGCACTGTCTGCTGTAGGGACTCTCTAGGTGAGGGGAACACTATGTACTGACCTTTTGTTCAACAGCTCTGACAAGAAAATTGCCCCGAAAAGGAGCAGTATCAGCACTGCTCTCTGCTGTCTTGGAGGTGTTCTCTCCTCATGTTTCACTGTCTCTGCTCCCTCTGAAGCTCTGGTGTGTCTGCAGACCCCAATGCTTTGACCCTGCTGCTGCCATGATCCTTCCCACATGCTATGCACAAACCCAGGAAGTGTAGCTCTGGGCTGAATCTCACTGAGGTTTCAGGCTTCAATGAAAATGTGTTCTCCTCTAGCATAAGGAATACATGTGCGATGTACAAAGAGGCATCAATTCCACATTGTCTTGTTACCTTCCTCTCAGAGCATAAGTAAGGCAGGATGTGTCCTGTGTATGCCAAGGGAACTACTCCACACTAAGTTTGGATTTCTAGGATTAAAACCTGTTGCTCGTTGTTTGACCATTTTATTTCTAGAAGATTTTGCAAATAAGAGGGGATTCCCAGCCGTGGATAGTCTCGAGAGACTGGAGGTATTACTGCAGCAAGAGAGCTAGAGCATATCAAGGTTATAGTGATGTGTAAGTGCTTCATAGACATCTGCCCAGAGCTGCTGTATTCCCAGCCTTAGTAAGGGGCATGGCAGGGGTAGATGGCAGAACAGATCTGTGTGGATCCCCCTGAGAGTATTGTTTGTGAGTAAGGCACTGCACAGCTCTGCTTCACACCCAGGCAGGCATTTTGGGACTGGGGAACTCTCCATCAGCTCCTTCCCAATGTGTGTGCAAAGCCTGTTCTCATTAACAAATGCATTGTATCTATATCCTGATATTTAGGGGCTTCTGACAGGATTCTCAGCTTTTATAGGGTTAAGCCAATATATATTAGCCCACAGTCTCACTAGAAGATCTTGTTGTAGCTGCCTGGGATGAGCTCACATGACAGATTAAAGGAACTTTTCTGCTATAGCCAGCTGGTTTGCTTATTTCTGTTCTTCAATCCAGTGGGTCTGGAGTACTCTCTGGGGGCCTAAATTTCTCCAAGGTTTAATTTTATCAGTTTCTTCCCATTTATTTTGGTTTTTTTGCGTGCTTGTTTGTTGTGTGGATGTCTTGCACTGCTGCTGTTCAAATGGAGAATTAAGAGTGAAGCTTGAACAATCCACAAATGTCATTCAAAAGAATCTGTTTGCTGATGAAGGATGGAGTTCACACATGGAGAATCCAAATAATCCCTTGCTTTCAGTGACAGCAATCCCAACACACCAGAAGCTCTTCTTGGAATAAAAGGATGCTATAATATCTTTTATACAAATAAATTACAAATAGAATAGCTGTGAAGAAATGTGTCAACAGTACATTTAACATCAAATAACCACAAGTCTGCATAAATAAAACATGAAAAATTCTGGATCAGTATTGTCTCATTCATGTATGTAGCCTTTGCTCAAGTGCATGGGCCAGTTACAATCAGCAAAGATGTTCAAGTGAGTGACATGTACAAGTAAAGGCGTTGGTATGAGATCCTGAGTCTATTTAAAGAATGTATTTGTATTGCAAATGACTGTGAAAACAGTATTTATAGTGAAGACCTATGTAAGCTCTAACTAATAATGAATAAATCATCCATATAACCCTTGTCAGTCAGTCAAAAATAATGATTATTAGGTCTTTTTAATTTGTATGTGATTGCTTGGTAAGACCGAGCACTTAATTCTGTTAAAGAGAGAAAGCTGTTACAGGAATATAGGACCCAAAGGATATGTATTAAGAGATGTTTCCATTGTAATGTACTAAGCAAAAATTACTGCATCCAAAACCTGTCTCAGGTTCTAATGCCTCTGGTTAAATTGCTGCCTCCTGTTCACCTTGGTGTTTAAAAATTGTGATGCTATAATCTCTTAGGGCCCAAAGCAGTAGGAAAACCAGCTCCCTTCACCCTCCCCCATGCACACACCACATTGTCTAGGGAGCAAAGGGAGAAGAAACCAGAGCTGAACTGTCATTTGGTGCCAGAGAGTGCTGGAAACTGGATTGCACCCACGTGGTACCTTGGTGTGGGAGAAAGGCTTTGGGCTTTGCCTAACACTCAGGCAAGATGTCAGGATTACTCTTTCATGGGAAACCAAAGCATGTCTGTTGACTCCTTCTGATACTAATGAGCAGGCATGTGATAGTAGATTGTCATGTCAGTGGAGAAAGGACAATGAACCTGCAAGTTGATTGAGAGCTGTTCATTCTAAACCAACTCTCTTCACCCAGGAGTGTGAGCTGAGCCATGCTTCTGGCCACTGTAGGGTCACAGTGAAATCATCTGGTCTAGGTTTCTGTTCTACAGCAATAACCCCTCCTGGGCTTTGGATTTGGCTTTAGTAATAAGGTATTTCCAGGTTTCTTAATGGTAATGTCCTGAAATGCTGCACTATAGTGCTTCAGGCTCCTTTACCTAATTCTGTGGGTTTCTTGACTAGTGCTAACAATACTTTCCTTGGTGTAGG
>NW_008678505.1:60525-76271 GCF_000695815.1 Acanthisitta chloris
TGCTAGTGGTGCTTGTCTAGTATGAAAGCTGGCATCATTAGCATTTTAAGGTGTTCCTGAGTACTTCCAATTTTTTATTATAAAATACACTGTGCATGTAGCACTCCTGACAGTATGGTACAACAAACCAGCACTGTCAGCACTTGTGTGAAATTTCTTCACCCACTGTCAAATTGAAGCTATTTGAATATGTTTTGAGAGTCTTAAAAGTTCTGAGTTTGTCTCTAAAAATAATAATATTTTGGTTTAATATTACAGTCTTCTATTTCCACACGAGCGAATTATACATAGCTGTGTATGTATTGTTGAAGTGCATACATATGTGTTAAATGTATTAATGTGAATACAGAAAAATGGGTTGGATAGGTATATGTCTTGACTATACAGCAAAGAATGCAAGAACATCAGGGGTACAAATAATGAAGCAATAATCTTTTGAAGAACATCCTGATTTTTCTGATTCTCTCCATGCATGGTGCTTAGCTTTCTTTTCTGCAACAAGAATTATCTGAAATCTCTTGCTGAATTTTACTAGCAATGTTGCTGAGTTGTGGGGTTTTGTTTTTTTTTTTCCTTACTGGAATGACTAATAAAATACATCTTTGAAGTTCATGGGAGAACAAACGAAAAACCAACCAAACAAAATGGGGCTGTTACTGCCTGGCAAGTCATTTTGCAATGGATAAAAGGTCAGAGTAGCTTTTTTCAGTGGATTTTCCTGTTGGGAATATTTATCATCTATAAAGTGCTGCATCTGCGACCTTTGTTAGTATTTTATCAATAACAAAGAACTGAATAATTCTACCATTTTTGAAAAACCACTCATCTATATTTAAACAGTATGGAAGAGAAAGTCTTTGTGCTGAGAGCTTTGGAGGCAAGTTGCTTACAATAAATGCTGTTTCCTATGGCCATTGTTAACTTGGCGCATTTAGCTGAAGAGGCAACAGGGTGTATATAGTCTCCATGTTTTATGTAGAAGTAATTAATTCAGTTGTATTCAGGTTTATGCACATTTTCCTATATCTGTCAGGCACAAGCACAAGTGACCACAGCACCCCACAGCCTGTGAAGGGCTGCAGGGCACTATTACTCAGAGGCTGTGCTGTAGCATAAACATGAATGTTGGTTGGGCTCAGAGCAGGTTCTGCCCAAACTCTGTCACCATGAGGTTTTTTCTTTTACCCCAAAACTCCTATAAAAGCACTTTTAATCACTCTGGTGGAAGTCTTTAAGTTTAGGTTAAAGACATCTAAAGATTACATTAGTGGAAGAATGAATGTAGTCCATAACTTTTCTGATAACTGATGTCTTGAAATAGTTTTAAAAATTCTACAAATTTTTCTGGTCAGATAGTAAGACTTCTCTTTTTGCACATGTCATGTTATACTTGATATTTATTTATTTCCTTCTCTTGCATGTTTCTAAGAGCACTACGAGTGCACCAGAGAGAACATTAATGAAGAGAGATGTGTCACTGTGAAATGTGTATTGCTGTTGTGTTGGCAGTGCTTGCACAGATTCTGATTTGAGAACACAAAGACTATTGTGTGATTTATGGATAATGACAGTTAATATGTTCTGAAAATTGTTGCTAGATTTTGTTTGCTAATTTTGCACTTAATTTAAAACGGCAAAATTCAAGGAAGTTCAAGGGTGAGGTAGAGGTCAAGATTTACAAAATACATTTCATATTTGTATGTCCCAGTTGGTAAAAGTCAGTGAATCTGAATCACCCCTTCTCACTCTGTCATTGTGTTGACTCTGTTATATAAAATTATAAATAACCCCGTGACATCCGGAATTTGGCTGGATGCTATATAGGAGCTGTGGTCCCAGCAGCTTGCGTGGAATAGTTGCAGAATACAAAATAATGAAATAAAATAGCTGCAGTCACAGAGACAGACACTTTCCATGCCATTCTACTGACAGCAGAGTGCAAACAAGGAAAGAACTGAGCAATTTGAGACAATATGTCGAAAACCTAAAGTCAAGGGTCACCCTCCCAAACCTGTTTAATACTATTTGATACAACCTCTTGTTTGATCTCACTTGTCAGTGTTGCAAAACACATTTTCCAGGCATCTTAAGATTCTTGTCATCTTGAGGCAACATCTCTGCTGCAGCATTTTTTGGCAAACAAATCACAGAAGTAATGAAGAAAATGAATCAGTGCTATTGCTAGCCAAACAGAAAATTGTCAAGGAAGACATTTAAAAAATAATTTCAGAATTCCAAGGCTGTGACTGCTTTTGGTGGCAGAGTTATACAGGTAGTGATCATTCACCTTGCTCCCACCTTGAGTAGCTTTGTATTAAATGCATGACAGATTCTGTGTGTCTAAAATCAATCCAGAAACCCCAAGATGAGTGTCTCCTGTGCTGACAGAGTTAATCTGCACAGGCCAGGAGAGCCCCAATTTTTTTTTTCTTCTGACCAGCAACATGATTCATGCAACAGTTGCTTTCCTGGAATGTAGCAAAATATGCTACTCTTTTTCTAAGTTCATATTCTTTTATTATGAATAATCAGTTAAAGTGACTGAAATTCTAGTCTCAGTTGCATGCTTCAAGCCATTAAAAGGACTTAGATTGTCTGTAGCAGAAAACATCACTTTGCTCAGTGTGTGGATGCATATACAGATTTATATATATGTATGTGGTTTGCATGCAGCAGTAGTTGTGCAGTGTTTTATACCATTACCATGAGAGATTTCTTGGTGCAAATTATTCTGGATTGCGTAGTCTACTGATTATTTGCTCATGTTTTTGGAGTCAAACTCAGAAGAGCTCAGCTTGACTTGCTGAAAAATGTGTGTTTAGCTTCTCCATTCTGACTCTCAAAATATTAATGATGTGATACAAAAGCCATTTAAATAATCTGTGGCTGCTCTCTGTTGGGTAAATGTGAGATCTGTTCCACACCATGAGCACCTTCAGAGACTTCCTATTTCTTTACTGCTGCTCCCATGTCATGGGACTAAGTGTTTTGTTTTTGTCAATAGGTCCCTCGGGTTTTTTGAGTCTCCTTTAGTTTTTAACTCATAACCATGCAGCACAGCACTTGCTTCAGGTAAAGCAATGCCTGAAGTTGTAGTGGATGAGTCCAGGTCTTACAGCTCTTCACTTCCACCCAAGTCTAGAAGGAAAAAGTGATGGAAACATTGAGATGGAATAACAGGTATATGCAGAACTCTTTGTATTTGCAGATGCAAGAAGTCTGGGTAGATAAGTAAGTTTTTATATAAAATGTTTTTTATTGCACCCAACCACAGTGTCAACCGTTTTGAATGCAGATTGGATTGTAATGTTGTTTGCTTGAAAACTCTGAGAACAGTCAAGTTACAAGGAAATGCTTATATTCCCTCCTCTCTTCTCTCCAGGGATTATTTAGTGCTTAGTGTCTCAGAAGCTTAATAGAATCTTCCTTACCATAAATTTTAATAAGGCGGTACTATGAAATATAAAAATGCCAATATACATTTTCTAAATATTTAACAAGATTCTCTTGCTTAATTATTTAGATCACATCCAGAGTTCCCTTGAAACAAATTTAAAGTTTTACATGGATTTAACAAAGTACACTGTAAAGCAAACTGAACAAACGTGTTTGTATACTGACACAGCTGAACACAGGAAAAATTTCAGTCAAATTTCCAAATTAAAATTCAAGGAATTTTTCCTGTGTTAAATTAGATAAAAGTACTAGAAATTACAAAGAGGAACTGGAAATGTTTTATTAATGTTTTGGCTTTCCTTTATCAAGAATGTTTTTACTTGTTTTCTTTTTTCTTTTATCAAACATTATTCTGTATATATTTTGTTTTTCTTTTGCAGTTTTGTTGGCAGCTCTTAAAATTAAAAAGGAAAATTTAATCTAGGCCTGTGTATACTGGGAATTTTAGGTCACAGACTTCAATCTTAGAATATTTTGCCCTTTGCAAATCATTGATTTATGTGGGAGCAAACCTATGATTTCTCTATAACCAGAGAAACAGTAAAATAAGATTGGAAGCAGAAAATGGACAGATGTTTAAGTCTTCTCCATGAGGATGGCAGGAAAAGTTTAGGCAGCATAAGCAGTATGAAAAATTTAGCTTTTTCTCCTGCTCACCCCCAGCATGTCTGTAGGAGTTCTGGCGTTGCTGCCCACCCTGTGTGCCTGTTGCACACTGGTCTTGAGCATTTTAAAAAACAGACATCTCCACCAGCTCCAGGCCTTCCTCAGGCAAGGAATTCATGTTTAGGCAGCTCTATGCTGCTTCCCTGCTCTGCAGCTCCTGTGGAGCAGAGCTTCCATCTGGTTAATGAAATTGGGTCCATTCTTGCTTTTGCTGATCTTACCTGGTGTGTTAAGCAGCCAGCAGGTTGTAATACAAAAAGGATTCTGTGAGCCTCAGTTTTCTACAAAAGCTATACTAATTGCTGACAGTTCAGAGGTTGTTACTCCTATCCCTTCCCTTATGAAATGATATTCACCAACACCCGTTGTTAATCCTGTGAGATTTGCACTAATTACATAAATAAACTCTGGATTGGTTGATTGCTTTTATTTATTTGTTGATAAGCAATGAGGGATAGGTTTATCATGTGGTAATGACATCCTGCGGTGTTACGTGATTAATCATATTAGATGAATTCCTTGATTTCCAGAATAAAAAAGAACCTGAAATCTCACCCTGTGCTCCCCACTTTTGGGGTTTTTGCTGCAACAAAATGTCCCTTGCAGGTCCCTGGCTTTGATTTTCCACGTCTTTCTCCCCAAGTTACAGTGTACTCATTTATAGAGATAGTATACTTCATACAAAAGTGTCTTTATATTTGTGCTGGTTTGAGCTTAAGTAGAGTTAACTTTCTTCACAGAAGAATTTTTTCAACACAGAAAGATTGGGGAGTTCAGTTCATATCCTATTTATTTTAAATTTTCAGGTATACTTTTGTGTGGAGTTGTAGTACAGCAGACTCTTATCACCAAAGCTATCACAAGAGTGTTGAGTCAGATTTTAAAATACCAAGCAATAAAATCCTATCTAAATTTCCTTGTGGCTGGATTCTCTTTCCTTATAATCCCACTTCTGCTTTATTTTGGGTGCCAGTCACACAAATCTACCTGTAAAAAGGAGAATTTACTATAGTGTGGTTGTCTTTTGAGCTAACTCAGAAGTCCAATATATCTCCATTCAGTTCCTTTGATCTACAAACCACTCTTGGTGTTGGAAGGTTTCAGCTGTGCCTTCTGCACCATCTCTCTGCATGACCTGCCCAAGTGCTGCTTTACTTCTCTGTGATACAGTTCACAAATTAAGTAGTAAATTCAACTTAATAGGAAACAGTAATCTAAGACCTTGAAAATAGATTGCACTTGACGTTTTTTAGTATTTTTTAATGAAGATTTTGCACTGGATTAGTTCAGTTTCTGTAAACTGAAATTCAAGGTTTACTTATTGTTTATTATGTACTTCCTTATTTATTCTCCTGTTTTATTTCAAAAAGAAACATTGGAAAAAGCACTGAGCCAGCACCTATGAACAAACATTTAAATATATTACAGTAAATTTGTCCACTCTAGCAATCTGCCCCTTACAAAAAATTTTGAGAAGATACATATTCCTTAACACCAGCAAGTCTGGGCTCTTCAACACTGGGTGGGAGAATTGCAGTGGAGAAAATTCTGTCCCCATCTCCATTCAAAGCAAGTACTGTCCAGAGGAGCCCCTGATTTCTTCTTGCTGCCAAGGAAAGCAATAAACAAGGATATTCCTTGTGAGACGTGGTCCCAGTGACAAGGGCCATTCACAATGCAGGTCCTCATGGTCACAACTTAAAATCTGACCTTGAGATGAAAAAGGCCTGAATGTTCCTGCCACCAAGATCCCTTCTGCTCTCTCAGGTGTATGCAAATAAGGCCCAGATCCTCAGTATTTTTGCTTTCTTCCCTGCACTCCATTGCAGCTCTTGTGCAGAGTTCAATGGCCATCTTTACAACCCTTGTCAAAACTCATAATTTTAAAACAATAGGAGAAGAATTATCAGGGGAATATGTGTCTGGTATGGGGCAATTTTACTTCCTAGCTAGAGAAGGAGAATCCAGGACATTTAAAAATATAAACCAATTCCTGTTGGTTATTTTTCACTTTAAGACAGTAAGGCAGCTTGTAAAGCCCATCAAATGCCCAATGTGAGCTCTAATGAATTTTAACCTTGCTTTTTGCACAAAAATCTTTGCAGACTTCCTGTGCTCATCAAAAAATGTGGTATTTTCTGATGCGCAGATTGTTTCAAAACCACTCTATAAAATCCCTGTGGACACAAGCACTGCTGATATTCATGTGCTAGCGTTTGAGTCTTCCTAGAAATGCATTTTTTAGCTCAATTTTTTTTACTTCCTTTTACTTTTGCTCAAGAGGTGAGTTAATCTGTGACTGCCTCAACATGAGGTTGCCATCACAAAGATGTCGTTTATTCTTAGTGGCTCAGAGTTTTCCAATGTCCTCTTAGAATTCAGATGAGAAGCAGTTGCTTTATTCTGCTTGATCAGGTATTCTGGAAAACGAGATGGACCTGAGCACAATGTCCCACGTTTAAAATGCCGACAGACTGATTTAGTACTTACTGACAACTTGGGTACACACTATAATCTTGTTTCAAGATGCTGTCTAGAATGGTGCTGTCGAAACAGTGTTCAGAAAGTTCCTCTTTTAGCAGCTGCGATGACAAACATCAGGGTTAAACTAACAGAGTACCAGAAGTTTCTTTTCAAAGAGCTGGATGTGGGAGATATTGCCATAAGCTGTGTCCATGTCCTTTTTTTCATCTTGAAGGTGTTGGTTATGTGGTTTTACATTGCATTGGTAAATAACATGCAATAATTAATTTGAGTATAAGGTATAAACATTTCTAACTCGTAGAAAAGGCTGTTGCCCATTCCCAGGAGCCTGGTTTAAAGAAGGAAAGCCAACTTTTCTCGTGTTGGAGGCAAACACTCTCCACATGTTATCCCCAGAAGTGGATTGTTTGGGGACAGGTGAAATCAGCCTGGAAGGAAGGTGAATCCTAGTAAGGAGGTGGTAGAAAAGCACTTGGACTATGTGTGTCTTCATATATGTGATTACTATTGAGGTGATCATTAGTGTATTCAGACTGTGCTTTGTTTTCTGGGTAAATTGCTTCCCCAAAGTGAGAAGGGATCTTCTCCAGCTGAAAGGAAATTGTGCAGATAGGCTTCGGCTAAGTCATGACATGGATTTAGGTAGTGAGGGAAAGAAGAAAGAGCATTTATCTCAAACAACTGCCTTGAATTCCTCTTTATATCAAGAGATACTTTTAACACCTATACATTATCTTAATTCAAATTGCTGCCTGATGAGGTGGTTCCTCTCTTGGATGAGCATATGGAACTTTGTCCCATCTGTTTTCTCTACTGCAAACCTGATAATGACTATTTCTAGGTTGCAAAGTGCTCATAATCAGCTCATATCTCAAGTATGACAGACCAGGTAACTTTGTTTCTAAGCCATGCTATCTTTCAGTGTGCCAGAATCATTTACATAGCTTAAATGGTAGATAAAGGTTCAAGCTTATTAGAATGCTATTTTATAAAATTATTATTTTTATTTATTTATTGTCATGAACTCCTCAATCCCTGCAGAACCACCTGCCTTTTGGCCATCTGGACATTTGTCTTCATCTTTGCTTCTCTTAAATTAAAGATGGAGAAGAGGAGAAAACAACTGAACCAAACAATACTGATCAGAATTTTTATAGTCTCTAGATAGGGTACTGGCAAACTGAGCTCCCCTATACACATATTTGGTTCTTACACATATATGAGCAAGACTTATGTAGCTTAGCAAGCTTCTCTCCTGTTCAACCTGCTGCCCATATGTTTTGGGAGCACCAACATGACGCCCAGCCATGACCTCTCTCTCTCTTGAGTTAATACAGAGGCAGGGTATGCAAAGGCATGTGGGAACATCAGCTCATGCCTTGTAAATGTTGGTCAGCTCAGCTTGGATCCTTGGTAGTATGGACACTCTTGTTTGTGTGTGCTTACGTAGGCATTACTCACCTGAATATGAGAGGTTACTGTGCAGGAATAAATGAAACTCACAGCTCTATTTCTGCAGGCTTGGCTCTGCCACATAAGAAAATAAGCAGGAATTGGACACACTTCCTCAGCAGCTGCTGCTCTGATATGCATAGGAGACACTTTCCCCAGTAAAACCAGGCTGGGATGCTGTTCCTTGTAAGACCTGAACTTCTGCCTTCCTGAGACTCACTGTTTCAGGAGGAGTGGGGGAACCAAATTTGGACTCAATTCACTGTAGTATGAGCTAATTCATCTTAGAGGCTGTAATTTTGTGCCTTGACATGGTGATTCAGTCCTGTACTCACTGGGACTGCTCTCCATGTCTCCAATTGTCAAAAATTCACTCTCAAGATCATCTGTTTAATCCTCAGTGTTACGACAGAGAATGGGGATAAATTTCAGTGTAAGCTGAGAAGTGGAGCACTGTGCAGTATGATCAGAAATGTAGCCCCTGGTTCAGTATAGTTATGTTGCATTAATAATTGAAAATACCTTAAAATAACACATAGGGCAAATCCATAGAGAATTGTGTGTGATGCAGCTTGTTACTGGGCTGGCCCTGCACAGGCTGCAGGGGCATAAAAGAGCCTGTTTGCCTGGGGCTGAGACTCAATCTGTTCTCTAGTGAGTAAGACAAATTGTAAGACATCACTTTCTTCACTACTCGTGGACTGTGAGCGGGGGGAATCATAGAATTATTTAGGTTGGGAAAGACTTCTAAAATCATAGAGCTCAACTGTTAACCTAGCACTGCTAAGTACACCACTAAACCATGTCCATGATGCACTTACACGTCTGAAATCCCTCCAGGGATGGTGACTCCACCACTGCCCTGGGCAGCCTGTTCAATGCTTGATAACTCTTTCAGTGAAGAAATGTTTCCTAACATCCAATCCAAACCTCCCCTGGCACAATCTGAAGTAATTTCTTTTTGCCTTAGAATCATATCACAGAATGGTTTGAGTTCGAAGGGACATTAAAGATGACCTTGTTCCAGCCCTCTGCCATGGGCAGGGACACCTTCCACTGGACCAGAGTGCTCAGAGCTCCATCCAATCTGGCCTTGAATGCTTCCAGGCATGGGATATCCACAGCTTCTCTGGGCAACCTGTGCCAGTGCCTCAACACCCTCACAGTCAAGAATTTCTTCCAAACAGCTAATCGAAGCCTGCCCTTTGCCAGTTTGAATCAAGGTACCACCCTTATACATCCTGGTATCCCCTGCTACTGGTTCCATGGAGAAGATGACAGTTACTTGCTGTTCAGAGGGCCTGAAAAGGTTTAATTATTATAATTATTATAATTTGGGGCCTTGAGTTGTATACTCCTTTATTAATATCAAGCATTTTACAAAAATCAGATCTTTGGGCTATATAAATGCTAATGTATAAATTTGCCAATAAAAAGAACAAATATAACATTAAAAATTTCTTCAGCTGGGGAAAAAAGTAGCTCATCTAGTTTTCTGGTTTTAATACTTATAGCATTGATCACTTTTTTTTGTTTACTCATTATTCACATTAAATGTCTAACTTATTACTAAATCCCTGTGATTTTGCCATTTTTCCTTTTGAGGGGAAGATTGTTTTTCCAGTCAGCAAGAAATGAGAGCCATATAGTGGTTATTCAAAGAATTGTTGAGAAGAAAGAGGCAGGAAGCAAAATCAAGACCAGTAAGAAAGTCAGCCATGAGGCTTACCATTACCAATAAAATTTTACCTCGTATATAAAAGTGCATGTGTGTCTCTTGGGTCAAATCAAATGCACTCTATGTGCTTTATTAGTTCTTTTGATGTCAAAGGGACTAGCTCTAGCTGTTGAAAATAACAGAAGAATTATAATTCATTGCTTCCAGAAGCTCCATCAATTCCGTATATCCTTGGGTGAGCTGAATATTTGGAGACACCTGGAAGACCAATAAACAACCTGTATTTTCACTGCTGGCCACTCTGAGTCTATAACCTGTACAAACTCTACCCAAGACCTCCTGTTGCATATTTGTTCTGCTCTGTTGCTGTTTACCTCTGACTACTTGTAATATTATAGATTTATTCTGGATGTGAGTGCAAGTTGCAAGACAAGATATTGATTCAGAATACCTGGTAATAGAACAGTAATTGCATTGCTTTAAAATTAAGTGACCATACTCATTTTAGAATCTATAGTATTTAATCATTTCTAGTTGTATCTCATGATATGAAGTAGAAGAGACTCCACAGCCAATTACCCTCACAGAAACAATAGTTCATGTTGTATTTCACAAACAAATGACAATCAGGAAAGCTCTTTTTACTTAACAGAAGTGCATCTCGTTGGAAGAAACATTCCCTTTTGGGGGGAAGGAGAGCAAACCAAGATGTACCTTTTGAATTATTTGTAGATACTTATATATGTTAACAGAAGCTATTTTTACTTTTGTTCATCTAAGTATGCTTCAGTTTAATGCTAAACTAAAAAAGCAACTTGGAAATAAATATACTCTATAGGTTGTTTTTTTAATGAATACAAATGAAATACAAAAGTAATAGTCTTCAGTAAATAATAGGTTTTTCACTTCATTAGCATATTTAACAAGTAGAGCAAAAAATAAGCACTGTTTTTAGTACTGACTTAGTATTATGCTGGAAATGGGGTCTGGTGCATTTTTCTGCTTTCAAAGATTAAATTCCCTGTGGCACACAAACTGCATATTTTCTGAATTGTGGGCTAATTTGCATTTTTAAAACATCTGTTTATGAATATCTTTGTGATAATAATTACTATTTACAAAGTTTTAATCAGGAGAGGGAAAATTTAAATGAAGAATACTGGAGGGAACAGATTTTTACCTTCTGGTCATTATTCCCACAATTTATTCTGCCAGTTCATTTCCCCCCATCCCCTACTTATTTTATCTCCATTTTAAGCAAATTTCTTTCTCATTTTATGTCTTTTGTCCTCTTACCAGAGGCATGAAAATCCAAGATTGAAGCTGCAGGTTTGCTTGGTAACCAAGACCTTGTTTGAGAGGGGATGACAGGAAGGGTTTACTGAGGGGGTAGGGGGAGTTGCTTTCAAGAAGATGAACTTGTTCTTTCATAAAATTGGAGGAATAGGAACCTGATGTGACTGCTAGACACAATGTAGGCATATACTGAGTAAGGAATTGATACTGATACCGTAGCAGTTTAAAATAACTGTGGTCAGAATCCTACTGGCTGGTTCAGAACCTCTACATGGGAAAAACCAATCCAATGTCATATCAAGCATCAGAAAAACCTAATAACAGGACTTGTCATTCAAAGCAAGAAACAATAACTAAGTAGTTTTAAGTGTTTTTCTTCTCCAGCATCTCAGATGGGGGAGGAATTTACAAAAGATGCCCTGAGCCAACTGTGCACAAACAAGTGGAAAATCTCATTAGATTTTAACACCTTGAAGGAGCTGCACTTTTTTATAGTACAACCATTTTCTTTCAGACCTTCCAGCATCTTAATCAATTAAGCAGCACAGTCCTGACACCAATTGATACAAAGGTTAGCTAAAGTGTTTTTGCAGGACAGAAAACACATCTTCAACATTGATGCAAAGGGATTGTACATGAGAATCAGTCCTAGTGTTATATGACATTCCCTTGATCTGCTGCACATTTTTTGGTTTTGCAGACATTGGTCCTGACATTTCTGGAAGTGACAGTGAGAAAAATGAGAGAAAAAGTCTTTGGCTTTTTAATATGTGATGTCCTTGTCTTAATCCTCCTCTCCCCATCCTCACTTCCAACAAGTTTGCTAACACTGTCTGATTAGCGTACAGTAAAATATTATCATGGTCAAACAGCTGGAAATTCAGTGCCTTGCCCAGCTGAGAAGAATAGACTACTGCTCTCTACTCAGTGGGGAAAAAAAAAGTCTAAGCTGGCTAAGTCAAGAAGGGTGACTTGGAGAGCAATCTTCATGAAAATTCTACAAAATACAGAGGTCAAATTTCTGTTCTTCTCCTCTTCTCACACAAAGGCAAATGTACTAATACTCATCTCTGCTTGTCTGGTATGCTGTTATACTCATTCAAGTGAGTACCACTGCTGCAGAAAGCTTTCCATCCCTCCTAATTAATTCAGCCTGCACAAAGCATCGTTAGGTGGAACAAAGCATAGCATCTACTTGCAATGCTCTCTGTAGCCCTATTACATAGCTTGAATCCTGTAGCTATCAATGAACTTGGAGTAAAACACTTGAGATAGACAAGCCCTTTGAGGCGGTGATGAAGCAAGGTGCTGTAATACTGAACTATTACATTATCACAAGATTTTTGCTAAACAGAAATAACCACAGTAGAGTTAAATTTACATGCTGGGTTTTTTTAAGTCATACTGTATGGTTTCTATACCATACTTTAGAGAATTGTTGAATACTCTTTTTTAGTTCATTGAGCAATATTAGCATCAAAATGGTGTGACTTCCTCTCTTTTTCTAATGGCCAGAGCAGTGGCTGAAATGTTTTGCTTTCTTTTCAGATGTTCTCCCCTGAGTCACCTGATCTAGTGAGGAGGTGTCCCTGCCCATGGCAGGGGAGGTTGGGACTAAATGATCTGTAAGGTCCATTCCAACTCTTAAATTCTGTGATTCTATGATTGATTTTTGTTTTTCAGCTTCTAGAAAGAATAGGCTTAAAAGATTGCATATTTTAGTCAGAAAAGAAAGGAAGAGTTTTGATTCACCTTTCTATGTGTGAGAAATTATTTCAAAGTTGTGGACTTTGGCCCTAGTACTGTTTCAATTTGAAAAGTAATTCATAATTAGAGGTGGCCAAGAATTTCCTTCCATGATGATAAGGTAATTGGAAATGTATATTCCCAGATTGGTTTTGTTGTTGTTGTTTTTCTTTTTTTTTTTCCCAAGAAGGAAATTTTACTAGAATTTGAATATTTCACCTGTTTCATATAGCTAAAGAATTTTGGATTTTGTTGATTATGCATTTATTTCCACCCTCATGGAAGTTAAATTGAAATGAATACTTTATTCTTTCTTCTTCTTTGGATGAAAATGTTGACACAAACTTTTATAATTATGTCCACTGGCTTTCAGTGGCACAGGCTCATTTCTGCTCTGCACAGCAGGCTGTGGGGCTGTAGCACAATGAAAGAGGAGTTCCCCCACATCCACTGCTCTCTGACACTGAAAGATGTTAGTGGTGGGATGGTGATTTTGAAGGAAATGAACAATTTCAGAATTTCCAAACTTAAGATTGTCCAGAAACCCTGCAGAAAATGTTGATGGCTTCAGTTTTTATTCCTAATCTAAGAAAGAAATATCAAAATATTGGCATTTTTGTTGCAAATTTGGAAATTGCACAGGTCACCAGGAGAGGAAGAGTAATCATACCACAACCCACCCTTTGAGAGAGGGTACTACTGGTAGCTGTTGCCTGACATCCACTTTATAGGCTGTGACATTTGTCTGCAGAAAAGAATTACCTGAAAAGATCAGCAGCATTATCACTCCCATTTCTTGGTGTGACAAGCATGAAGTTGGCTGAGTTTTTTTTCATTTTTTTTTTTTAATCCTGGTTACTCCAGCTGTGACAGCAGAAAACCCCAGGCAAGGCAAGGCTAACAGCAAGAACACTTTTAAGGCCTCTCCAGGAGTAGACAAGTACCCAACATGGCATATCTATATGTTATCCACTCCTCAGACTTTTTGTTGTTCATTCTGCTTCTTCTGTAGCAGAGTTTCACTCTTGGCAGCCTTCCTCTGCAATCTAATGCACCGTCCTTCAGCTCCTCTTGTCCTGAGACAACAGGGAGTCTTGTCAGTGCTTAGTTGAATCAGGAGTTTCAGGAGAAAGAAAAAGAAAGAACCCCCCTGACAATAGAAGGAAGATCTAGCAGGAGAAATAATTTGAGATAGCAGTGGAAAGAGGAGGAGGAGCATGAAGAAGAAAGATAAAGGCAGAAGAAACAGGATCAAAAGGGAGGAGAGATGACAAGCGAGAGCAGAACTGTGGGGAAGAGAACAAGGGAAATATTGCAGCAGCACCAAAGAGCTTAGAGACTAAAAATGTTAAGAGCCTTGGTGTGCTCAGAATTCAACTTTTCTTTAGCTGCCTGTAGAACAGTATGTCCAAACATAGTTTTAGCATCTGAATAGTGGTAAAGCAATCACCTTATCCATTATTTAAATGCAAATTGTCAAGGTTGACAGTGCAACTTTGCCCTATACAATAGATGTCTTGTCTGCTTTGGGGGAAAACAACGACATCTTCCTTTGCTATGTCTGCACATGCCTCCTGCAGCTACTCTACACTTTGCAGAAATAATGCAGGACCAGATGCACAAGCTATGTCACACAGGACCTGCAGTTAATTCCTGCACACTCACATTTGCCCAAGAAAAGATAAATACTCCTTTGAAAGCAACAAGCAGATTGGGTACCTGCCTTTTCGTATTACCTTTAAGATTAAGAAGATAAGTGGTGCTTTATTTTTTGTCATTTAAGATGCCATTTAACTTTCCCAAGCAGCTGATTACACTTAGGAATGGGAGGATAGGAGGGTGTGTTTTGTCTTATCTCTGTGATTTATTGTTAATCTCTCAAACCATTGGATTCAGACATCTGAAACCCTCACTCATCTCACAAGCTTTAAAGAGAAAAGTGCTTCTGGTTTTGATTTATTCTAGAAATAAATATTTTTTTGATTATGAAGCACAAATTTACTATAATGGCTTTCAGATCTTTAAGGAGAAACTTTTCCAGCCTGATTCACATATTGATAATGCAATACAATATATTTTCCCTTATGGCTTTCAAGTGCAGGTCTCAAAAACTCAAAAAAAATCTGTTTGAAACTTGTAATTTACTCCGTGGAGGTGATTTGTGTTGTAAGGTGGTGGGATATGTCTGCAGACAGCCCTGTCTGTGTTGGATGAAAAACTGCACCTCAACATTAGCAATGCTGAAACAAAGAACATCCAATACTTAGTTTTGTAAATGTTTTGTTCCTTTTTAGGAGCAGCATTTGTTTTATATCTACTTCCCTACAGTGACTGGCATGGCACTGTGATTCATCACAATATGACGTGACAAGAAAAGCACCTTAAAGATACAATATTGTTATCAGAAAAAGAGGGACCTTTTGGCATTAATATAATTTAAGGACACAGTCTATAGGTGTAAATGCATGTAGCTCCCATTGGGACTAAATTTCACTGCTGTTCAGATAACAAGTGAGGAATGTAAGAGCTTCAAATTGTCAGTGAAAAAAACATTACAAGATTTGCCAGGATCTGCTAAGAGAAATCGCCTCCCTCTGACTCGTGGGCGCCACCAGCCTCACTGAGGGGCTCGGCAGTGCCTTGCAGTGGGGCTGCAGGTGTCCTCAGAGGGACTCCTGCATAGTACCAACACTAGACATGGACACACAGTCCTTCCCTCTAGATAGTTCAGAAGATATCTTCATTCTTGCAAAAATGTTTGGCTTCCAGAGTGTGCTGGTTTGAGCTGAAGTAGAGTTAACTTTCTTCATAGAGGCTAGTATGGGGCTATATTTGGGGTTTGTGCAGAACACAGAGTTGATAATGCAGAGATGTTTTTGTTGTTGCTGAGCAGAGCTTACACAGAGTCAAGGCCTTTGCTGCTTTCTGTACTGCCACGCTGGCAAGGAAGTTGGGGATGCATGGGAGA
>NW_008678505.1:76591-118664 GCF_000695815.1 Acanthisitta chloris
CTGGTGGGGGAGTGAGTGAGAGGCTGCATGGTTCTTGGCTACTGGCTGGGGTTAAACCATGACACAGAGTGCATGCTCAACAGGATTCCTGGGTGCTTCTCTGCAGGCTATATGGCTTCTTGGCATCACAAAGGGGCTGGAGCACCTGTCCTGTGAAGACATGTTGGGAGAGTTAGGGCTGTTCAGGCTGGAGAAAAGAGAGCTCAAGGGAGACCTTAGAGCACCTGCCAGTACCTAAAGGGTCTACAGGAAAGCTGGAGAGGGACTTTGCGCCAGGGCATGTAGTAATAGGACAACTGAGAATGACCTTAAATTGACAGAGGGCAGGTTTAGATTAGATATTATGAGGAAATTATTTACTGTGAGAGTGGTGAAGCACTAGAACAGGTTGCCCAAAGGAAGCTGTGAATGCTCCACCACTGGAAGTGTTCAAGGCCAGGTTGGATGCGGCTTTTAGCAACCTGATCTGGAGGGTGGCCTTCTTGGAACTAGGTGATCTTTAAGGTTGCTTCCAACCCAAACCATTTTATGATAATCCAAATACCTTCTGAACCTCCACTGTCCCTGCCTGACCCGAGGCTTTGGGAATGGCCACCTTTGGCAGTCTGTCATGGAGGACCCAGGTGGAAATAAGAAGTCAAGTTTACAAAACAAGGTCAGGGCTAGCAAGGTACCTGGTAGGACTCAAGAGAATGCTGGAGGAAAGAGGGATCTGCCCAGGACCTGAGAAGTACCCCTAGAGCCATGGCACCACAGGGGTTTCTCCAGTGCCGGGAACGGCAGCGTGTCAGCAGTCCCAGTCTCTGTTGCACTGACTGGAAAGCCCTTCTGTTTCCAGAAAATCAGAGGTTTTTAGCAGTGTAAACTTGCTTTGCTTTCAGTGGAGTTTCTAGAAAGGAGAGCTAAGAAGCTGGCAAACCTTCAAGACATTCCAGGAAATACAGCACGTTTCTAATTCATATCATTTAAGCATCTGATAAGCTTAAAAGCATGATAATAGCACCTCCATCCCAGTGCAGCAATTTCACAGGCCTTTGGGAGACAGAGGGTGGCTTTAACCCCGGTTTCTGCTGGAAGTTTGTAATCATCTTTTTGCAGAACGTTATCTCAAGATGCTTTTGCTGCTGTGGGCCACGTTTGAAAGCCCACAAAGTTACTGGCAATGTTGATCTTTCTTGTATCAGGCACTTTTACTAGGTCCTCTGTAAACACTCCCTCTAGTAAGTATGTTTTCAAGAACATATTTGGGGAGTAGGCAAAGAAGGATTGGGATATTTCTGTGAAGACATGTTTTCTGCAGGGAAAGCCTATGGTCCTTGTGCTGCTGGAGGAGGCAGCTTCTTTTGGGTCACCCACTGTCATCATGGCAGGTCCCTGCCATGGCAGGGGAAGGGGAGTGCCTGTTTTCAGGCTGTTATCTGGGTGGGAGACACTGTGATGAGGAGCGGAGCAGAGCTTCCCTTCTCGCACTGTTACTCAACAGGCATCTGGATACCTGCCTAATTGCTCAGTTCACCTGAATACTTCTCTCTCCCTTCCTTACATTTATTTCTGCTCTTTACTGGAGCTTTTAGAGGCATCTGGGCTTTAACTGTCCCCAAAGTGCATCTTGTGAAGCAGAGGTGCTCTGGATGGGAATGCCATGAAGCAGTATAGATAGCTGCTTGGGGAATACACTGAGGGCAGGAGCTGGTGGAAGTGTGGTTAATGTGAGCTATTTCAGGGTAAGTTGGTGCTGAAGTTGCACTCTATGAATTGCAAGAGCTGTGAGGCAGTTAGAGATGTTATAGGAGTGGCCACTAGAAAAGTCACCATTCCTCAACAGCTGCACCAGCATCTCCTATTGTGCAGGTAGGAAATCCTGGCATCTCAAACATAACCCCATGGCTGGAGACAGAAGAGGGAGGAAGTGCAGGGTGATAATGCTTGGTAAGGGCTAACTTGGAAATCAGACACATGGAAACCAAATACTGACCACTGACATTAAAAAGAAGGGAAAGAAGGAAGAGAAAGAAGGCTATTAAGCTTAATTTGTCTTTTGAGAACAGCAATCTTCAGAATTAACTTTCCAAATAGTGTCATGACCCACACAGTGATTTCTGAATGCTGCTCCCTCACAATAAATGCAGAAATAGCACAATAACCACACTGTGAACTACCCATTTTACACTCAGTCTCTCTGGGTTCAGCATTTCAATACAAAACACTATTAATCATAGTGGCAGACCTGAAGAACCTTGTGCCTTTAAACATTTTACAGGAGGAAGGTTTCCATGGGTGCCAAGGCTGTCATGTAAATCTTTTGGGACAGAGCATCTCCATCCTCAACAGTGGTCCCTGGCAATGCCAAGTCTTTTCCAATTTGCAAGACGCTTTGTGATCAAGAAGACCACAACAACATAGTGCTGTTTCCCTCACATTTTCACTTGGCATGAGCTAGGACCTGGTCCCAGCCCCAGAAAGGAAGAAAAATCAATCAAGTTTTCCAATAATTTCAAGATGCTCTGGAATTCTAGTGCTAAGCACATTGAAACACTGCAGAGATTATCACAGGCTATATCCACAGCACTGTGCAGAGAGTACTCTGCAAAACTGAACCTACTATTCTCGGACTGTTGAGCATCTAGCCTTTCTTTTAAATATTTTTTCCCATTTTGTTAGTAAAAGACACTATTTATTTCCAGCATTGACTTAAGGAGGAAAAGAAAGTTTGAGGAAGAAGAGTAACATGTGAAACATGTGCCGTTTGACTTTACACTGGTTGCAATGATAAGAACACAAAGGGGGAAAAACAGGCTCCCATCAGGCTATTTTGGCTGAAAACCTGGGGTCAGTGTTACTATGTGTGAATCACTTCTGGCCACCTGTACAGTGAAACTCAACCCTACACCATGTGTGCAGTGAATCCAGATGGCTCCCAACACACGTATAAATCAGTGGTCTCTTCAACAGGGATAACAGATCCAATATCATGTCTGTCATCCTCACAGCACTGTGTCAGAGCCCTTTCCTGGTTGCTGAGAGCAGCTCCCATCCCTGCAGCCCATTCATTCAAATTTACTGATGAAGCATTAAGGAAACTCTTCTCTGACAGTCTGATGTTTTGCTTACAGAAATGGTGATGCTCTAAATAAAAATAGTTTGAGATCCTGGCAATGTGAAAACTATTATAAAACAAATTCTATTTTGCACCAAAACAGTCACTTATGCTCCTGGAGAAATACACAAAACAGTATATCTTGAGCTTTCTTGTGTGAAAATCAGGGAAAATCCCAATGTTGTGTTTCATGTAGCTTCAATCCCACCTTCTGGGCCAGCTGGCAACCTTGGAATTTACGGATTGTAGTCACTTCTTTAATTGTTTTCCAATTATTCATTTTAAGATTTTAAAACAAAATCCCAGGCCATTCAATTAACATCACAGTGCACACACTCTGCCATCCATCTGCTCAAGTCGTCTTTAACTGACACTGTCTTGTAGCTGGTGTTCATAACTATCAAACAAATCTCTAACATAATCCACCTTCTGTTCCCACCTAGAAAACAGATTTTGCCATTTTTTATCCTAACACCTGTGCAACTATCAACATTTTTCCACTGGAGATTTGTCATTGGTGAATGTACATATTGGGAACTGAGGTTACTTTAATACATCCACATAAAAACCAAGCAATTGAATATTTTAAGACCAGAAGGGATTATTGTCTGCTCTGGCCTCTTCTGGAACACTGATCATAAAATTTCCCTGCTCTTGATCCTGATACTGGTTTAATACTAATACTTGAACCAAAGTATGTCTGTTAAAAAAAATAAATTAGTTTTTACTTAACATTTAACTGGTAATAAATACACATCATTATCCTGGGTATCAGCTACTCTCACTGATAAAAATGTTCACCTTATTTCTCACTCCAAAAGTATTGAATTTTGACACCAAACATTTTGTTTTATTTAGAACGCAAAGCTTTCTCAGCCCCCTGCTGGCTTTTACATAGGTTCTTAAAACCTGAGCTTGTCACATCTAAACCTTCTCTTTGGAAAAATAAATATTTACTCTTCCATTTTTTTAAATTATAAAGCATATTCCTAGCCTTTGATTATTCTTAAAGCTGTAAAATATAAGTAGTTGATCACACATTTTCCTAAAATGTGGCTATAGAAAGAAGACAGTATACTGGCCAGCAGCTGCGAATGTAAAATCATATAGCCTCCCTAGTTTGACCTTAATCTCAAGAGAAAAAACAAATGATCATTCCCTTTTCACCTTCTTTGCATCACGCTATGGTTTTATAACCTTTTATTCTGTGCATGCCAGCAGCTCCTTTCCCAGGAGAAAGCTCCTTCCCCTCAAAATGTACCATGGGGCTCCCTATGAAGTAGTTTTCCTGCCCTTCTCTGGCCTTGCTGTAGCTCTATGTGTTTGCTCCTAGTTTCCATGATATGGGGCACCTTGTGAGGTATGCAGCTCAAAAATAAAATAATTTTTTGAAAAAAGCAACCCAGGAGGAAGCAATTGCTTTCACAAAGCTTAATTAAAATGTGCAACTCATTGCTACCAGATACTATGGATCCTGAAAACTTGATGGGTTCAAGAAGTGAATAGACAAAACTATTGGGAGGGTGAATTCCACCAGGACAAGCAAACAACTGAAACAGCTCAGTCATGAGATCACTCACCCACAGATCACCTCCAGCTGAGGTCCATCATTAGCAAAGGATCTACAGCTGTTTTTCTCCTTGGCTAAGTGCCTGGTCACCAGAAGCAGGGAGGTTTCTTGGTGGGTGCTGCAGTAAGCTGTGAGCTGCTGGTCATGTGTTGGGCTGTCCTGCTACCCAAAGATGGGTGTAATGCCAGCTACAGGAATGTGAAAGCTTTGAGTGCTCTGGGCTTAACTTTCATGAGGGTTTGTTGATCACCCTTCTGCGTTTGAAGTTATATTTCTTGGAGCAGGCTGCAAAAGGTGTGATAAGGTTTCCTATGCTATGGCCTGCAGCACCTTTTCTGTTCCACTGAGTGATTCTATTCTTCCTTTTTTATTGTTATACTTGAATATGAGGAGTCTTAAAAGAAAACTATGTTAAAATATGGTGGGGCTTTTTTTTTCCGCAATGCTTGTGTTGGTGTAAGTCGCCTGTGTCCCTGTGTTATCCTGGAAAGGAACGAGGTCACTGTTTCTTGTGTCTATTAAATGGATAGATTGTGCTTGGGAATTTTACAGCTTTTCTGGATATACTTATCTGTGGACTTAGCTTGTTAATACTGCAGGGGATTTCCTGTCCCTATGATTTTAAGGTATTTCCAAAAGAGAAAGCATCAGAGTGTTTTTCTGGTTGTAGTGTAGATTAAGCTGATGTTTGTAAGGCACCAAGTTTACATAAGGTCTTGGTCTTCTGAAAAATAGTTTTTGTTTCATGAATCACTCTGGTTCCTCCAAAATTCTACTTTTCTAATATTGCTAGAAGTGCCAGTGTGTAAGATATAGCATTCCTCCTTTGGTTAATTTATTAATTTTGCCAAGTGTAGTCCCATGTTGCACACATACAAAAATACTTTGTGTATGTTCTTGTCCTTCCCAGTAATGATGTACAGAATAGCCTTATTGAGGATGTGCGTAATAAACAGAAGTGACTTACACAGTTTTTGTACATTTTACAGTTGGCTTCTGTAAAGGGGCAGGGAGGCAAAGCAAGACAAGGAAAAGCAGTGTTGGGGGCAAGAGTGGGCTATAAACAGGATATTAGATAGGAGCTTAAAACCAAGTTTGTAGAGGGCTCCAGCTGTATTTGATGCTGACCCTGGTGCTATGGCAATTCATGCTGAGTTTAGGGGAACTGATGCCTTCAGTTTCCATCCTCTGCAGCTGTGGAATATGTAGTGGTGCCCAGTGGAGCTTCATGCTTGTGCTTTTGGCCCTAAGCTTGGCAGCTTTGGCCCAGTGCTGGTACAGAAACATGAACAGTGTTCTTGACAAAGGGGTGTTTGTTGGACACATTGACATATGTTCTGGCTACTAAACCAAGCCTAAACTATCAAATGATCTTTTCTCTGTGTTGTATTTATATGTGCAGAGTTTTAGTGTGGCTGTCATCCATTTATTCCACCCTTTATAATGAAAGTTAGCCCAGTTAGCCCATAGAACAGCTCCATATCGCTCCTGTACTCAGCCTGTGCTGTACTGCTCTGCCTGGGCTGTGTATTGCTATCCAAAAGCATTCCCATTTTCTACTGCCTTAAAACCACAGGGTCCAGTTTTTCAAACCTTAAGCCACATGAGCAATCCCTTGTCCACTGAAATCAATAGAATCCCTTGTGTGAATAAGGATTACGCTAGTGAATAAAGGGTTTTCAGATCAGGGCCCTAACCCTTTTTTAATTAACCTTCTAAGAAAGAATTTATACAGGAAAACTCTGTCTCAGTGGTGAGCGGTCAATAAACCATGTCTTTGTAATTCCTTCCTTCCTTTCTTTATGGGCCCTTTGTGTGAGGCTTAAGTGAAATGGATCTCACTCTATATCCCTTCCTTACTTCCCTCCCACCCAAACCAATCACTTTATAAATGTCATAATTTCTCTCTAGTGTTCCCTTTTTGGATATATTTGCTCTTGTCTCATCTCATTCTGTGACTGTTACCTTAACTTTTTTTTTCCTTTCTTTTTCATTGGGAAAGAATAAAAGTAGACAAAATGGACTGAAATGTCAGGAAGAAAGATTCCATCTTAGTTTAACCTCTGTGAATCAAAATAGTAATTTTTATATTAAGAATTTCATAAGTCAGTTTTTGCTATATGGAAGCCTCTACTTCCTATATTTCACTATTATAGATGATATGTCCTAAATATAAAGTTCTAGGACTTGGAAGCTTATCTTTCAAGTAATCTCTTGTAATTTTCCATCTTCAAGTTTACCTTGATGCCTTAAAATGTCACAGTTATTGTTTGCCATTACAGATAACCACAGTGGCCCAAAAGCAAAACCAAGAGATGACAGAAAATAGAATAATATTAAGAAGCGCTTGTTTAGCTAAAGTGTTTTCTGATAGCATTGCAGCCTGGAGAATCAAAAGTGGTAGAAATTGGTGAAGATAGAGAAAACAAAGAAATTCACTTATCTCCACAGAAAAGTGCAGATTTACTGCAATCTGCAGGACATAAGAGATTCCTAACCACTGCAAATAGTATAATGTTGTTTTTCAGGGCTGAAATGAAGCTGAAGGATAGATGAGATGTTTTGCCTTTATGTGAATCAACAGGAGTATTCTGTTCTGTTTTCCAATTACCAGCAAAGAGTGTTTTAATTTGAGAGTATTTGTAGTTATCTGTAAATTGTAAACACTCAGTCATAAATTTCCTGACTTGTTTGTGTGTAGCTACTTAGCTGAGACTATATCCCTTTGTGTGACTGTCTTACCTGATTTCTAACTGGATAATTGTGAGTTAACAACATTTCCACTTCCTGCGCAAATTTTCCCAGAATTAAGTGGAATGTCTTAAGGTTGCAGAATGAATTTTGAGAAGAGAATTTCCATCCATGCAAATATTTGCAAGTGTATGGATTGAACAGAAGGTTTGAACATCTTGATTCAAGACAATACCAGGATAAAATGTTCATTAATTTTCCTGTTGTTGGTCCAAGCCTTAAGATTTTTATCTCTAGGAAGATGTTGAATTAGCTGGCAAGCGGCTTAGCTGATACACTGAGAAGCAATGTCAGTTGTGTCCTAGACACTTCATTAATCTTGAAGAATAACTGGGATGTCATAATGCTCATACTGACCTCAGCCCAGTTCTTCCTGAAGGATACTTTGCATTGCATTTGTCTGTCTTTCCTCTGATCTTTCTTTGAACCCATTCCCCCTTTTCTTCTTTATGCTCAAACATTCCTAGTCTGTTGAAAGTAGTTGATTTGTTTCTGTGAAGATCTATGTAATGACAAAGTTTCATTTCTCTTTCGCCCTCCCCCCCTCCCCCCATGGCTGTGCCAATAGTGATTTCCTCATAAATAAATGCAGGCACAAGTATGGAAATGCAGTGGATAGCTTCTGGTATTCAGCTTTGAAGGACGTTGTCTTTGGAATGGTGTTCAGTGGAGTTATTTCTCCTTTTAATAAGTTCCCAGGAAATGTAATATTTTTGCTTTTCGTTGGGCACATTAGGCAAAGACAGAAGGTTTATGTCTGCATGTTTTACAGCTTGGGAATACTGTTAAAAGAACCTTTTGTTATCTTTCTGGGTGCCACCTGCTATTTCCTAGGAAAAAAACCCCACAATTCTACAGTTGCCAACTTTGCTAATGGTCCAAGGATGTTCTCAGCTCTGTCTTTCTGTTAATAATCTGCAAGCAGTTATTTATTAGGGTAGAAAGAATGGCAATTTTTAATTTTTGCTTCCCCTCAAGTCAGAGTAGTGTTGTACAGCAGTTGCAAGTGCAAATGTGTTTATTCCCAACTCATGAATTGTGGCGCTGAATGCTGGTATTGCCCTTTCAGCTCTGTGCACCCCTGAATCTTAGCATGGGGCAGCATTCAAGTGCCCTCTGTGAAACAATATAATGTCATGCTTTTTAAAGTTTATTCCTACTTTTTCTGGTATCAAAGCTGAGGTGGGGAGGGCTATTATTGTGATCCTTAATATAAAAGAATATTTTCTCTGTCTTTTTAACCAATCTGGTCGTGGTACTTCCCAGTTGCTGCACTCCCTTGTCCTCTAATACTCCTCTACCAGACCTTCAATAAGACACTCCATTTCTGCTATCTGAGACAAGCTGCTGCCTAATCTCAAAATTTCCCTCTTCTTTTGACTTGTATTTCCTTGTACTAGTTTGTCGCATCATACTTACAATTCCCTTGCTAATACTCTCTGTGTCTTCTAGACTTTATCTCTTGGTCTCAGAAAGGAATTAATAATCCTTCTGACAACTTGATACATTTAGCCTTTCACCCTAGTTTTCTCTTAGTTAAATTTTTACAGCCTAAGTATCTCCTGGTATAGAATTACATACAGCTCTTTAATGACCTATCATCATAAGTAGACTCAAATATACAGTCTATTATTTACAGGACCCATTTGTTCACCCAGTCAATCCCAAATTTTAAACCCAGATTCACCACTGTTCTGAACCTCTCCTCAGTTTATCTACTAGGAATGACTTCTTTTTGCAATTAAAGAACTTTTAAACCTTGCATAAAAATTTCTTCAGAGTGCAGCTTATCTGATTCCCTCAAAAGAGATGATTTTCAAGGGTCACATAAGTATTTTAGATTTCTAAGCATTCCTATGTTGTGATTTCTAAAACAAGCTGAGCATTAAGATTCTCTAAAGGCAGCAGTGTTATTTTTTTCAGTCTTGTTTGTTTTTCAAATATCTACTAATTTTTGACACAAAAATCTAAGTTTTAAGCTCTTATTATGACTTGATAAAACTTTTTAACACACTGGTTATTTAAGGGGGGTGAAGTGAAAGTATCATTTCTAAGCAAGCTGAAATAGCAGTACATGTTACAGCAAGTGTTCTAATTATATTTTTAGACAGTTTAAAAGAAATCATTATGGGGGACTTGGGTGGATGGAAGGAAAAGTTTTGTAATTATAACTTTGTTTCTTGGTAATTTCCTTATCGTTAAAATACTAAGTACTTTTTCCAGCCTTCTTGCAAGCTCACCTGCTGTATTCTTGGTGCAAATAAGAAAGGCCTGATTCTTCTGGGTAGGCATTTCTTGTTGCTGATAGTATGTACCAATCTGAGACTTTAGTACCCATTTTTTAAATTATCTTTTGCCTAACTTTTCTGGTACTTGGTGTCTGAAATAAAGTACTCTTCAATGTAATCCTAAATTTTCCAGAGTAATTACAGCCACTGAGTGATGCTGAATTTGATTTGTAAGTGATCAGTGATTCTTTCAAACCTGGTTAAGGTATTCTTTTTAGTACCCCTTTAAATGACTTCAAATTTCTAATTGTTTCTTGGTAAAAGAAAAACACCTGTATGTTGTCATTGTTTTATTGTGGAATTGCTAAAAACAGGCTTGGAAATTAGATTGTGTAATTTCCATTTAACAGAGAGAGGTAAGACACTGTAGATGCATGTAATGGCCTGATTCCAGCATACAGCAAGGAGTTACAGAGAGCCTGGAGTTTGCACCATAAGAACAGCAAACACTGCAAGGATAGAAAGGAGTTCATAAGGATGCAGGGATGCTTGGTAGTGCAATAGACAACTGGTCTATGTCAGGCAATTGGAACAATGTATTATAACAAATGATATCGGTAATGAGAAAAAGGTGACATTTTTACAGAGTGTAATGAGGGCTAAAGCCTATAATGTGCTGTATAGCTTAACAGCTGGTATTAAATCAGCAGACAAAACATTTGCTGAGATTGTGGAAAATCTACAAAATTACCTTTCTGGTATCTGCTGAGTGTATCTGCTTTTATAAAGAGGATCAAAAGAGAAAATGAGACAATTCTTGAATTTGTCAGTTCGGGAGGGGTTTAAATGATGCGTTAAGAGACTGGATGGTGTATTATATGCAGAAATGAAACCATCTAAAAATGGTTATTGACTGGAGTAATTGATCCAAAGCAGGACATGGAGAGCAACAGGGCAGTGGAAGACACTGAAATGCTGTGGGCAACCTGTGTAACCACTAAACAGTGTCTGAAGCAGAAAGCTCAAACCAGACAATTAAAGCAGAATGTCTTCTCTCTTTCATATCATGCAAATGAGCACTGATATGAAGTAACTAAGAGAAAATGGGATATACAGAAAAAATGTGAGGTCACTTCCAACCCTATTACGCCTTACAAAGGCAGTATAAAATGCATTTGGAGCTATGATACTGCAGAGGACAATGTCTCTTGTAGTGTGCTGTAAAGTATTGTAAAAGCACTAGGATCTTTACGGCAGTTTAAGTTAGGATACAATAACCAAAATGCTATTGGATTTTGTTAGAAGTAGAGGGAATAGAATGTGAATTGTATGTTTGACAGTAGGCTCAAACACCAGGGATGAAGTAGCAGTGAACTTGATACTTTAAATGCACAGGAAAAACGTCTGCGTCTTCTAAGTGCTTTTGTAATGAGAGTAATGTGCAACTATAAATACCATATTCTTCTGTAGCCTGTTAGGGAGGGAGGAGATCATGTATGGAATGAATGACAGTGGATGGATGTGATTTAAAGGGACCGATAGAGCTTTACAGTCCTCCAAGCTTTTGGTGGTGTCAGAAGGAGGCCACACGTGACCCACAGTGGAAGTTAGCTGGACACTTCAGTTTCCCACAGGTCTTAGGAAGATATTAATATCTTAAAATTCTGTTTTTAGGAGGGACTAAACATACAGGTTGTGAGGCTTCTTCAGTACTTAGGAAAGCAAAAGAAAAAGGTAGAACATAAGCCCTGCACAGAAATCATATGACAGGAATGAACACTACAACATGCTTCCACTAGCTGTAATAAAAACAGTTGAGGCTCTATACATCCAAACTGAATTCGTTATTAACTGATACTCACAATTGAGTTAATTTTAACTGAAACAATGGGTGAACTTTTTCCATTAGTTGGTGGTAAGCTGCCAAATCTACCTAGAGAAATATGTCTATAAAATTGGAGATTGAAGTAGATAGCAAGAAATTCCTCCTCAAGGGCAGTTGCAATATTACCAGCTAATCCTATCAATGCCATCAGTACTCATTTTTTAGCACTGAACAATAAAATAGATGCTTTCCAACATTCTTAGCACTCAGTGGTATGTGGAAGTTAGTGCCGTAGAGCACCTTAAATAGCACTGCTGAGAAATTGTCAAGAATTTGAAGAGAATAAGACAAATCTGGGGTGGTTTTGTTTTGTTTTGTTTTGTTTTTTTGTTGTTGTTGTTTTGAGATTCAACTGTGTTACGGCTGGCAGAGTTTCACCTAAACCTTGTGATTTATGTTTAGGAACCTTAACCTTCAAATGTCCCCCATGTGTACCCCTCTTTGCAGACAGTTATTTCTGCACGTTTTTGCCTACAGCAGTAACAGCGTTCGATCTGCAGAATGAACTGTTACAGAATGAATAGAAACACATTGATTCACTTGGCATATTGGGACTTTTCATGAGTAATGGTGCTCATATTGTGCAAGAAAGTCCTTACACACCTTTGTCTATAAAGCTACCTTATGATGCTTTCCTAAGTGGAACAGAAGCAGTAATTTCACATCTGATGGAAGATCAGAGTGAAAGGTTCATTGCCTTTACCTCTAAATTCCTTACTTTGGCAAAACGGAGCTGCATGGAAATTGAGAAAGGATCTCTGAGCTATTCTTGGCAGTTAAAACTTTTCAACCAGTGTTGTATAAGTAATGATTTATGCTGGTTGAAGATCATCAGCTTCTAGTTTCAGCTTTAATCCCACAAAAAGGAGTTCTAACCATTACTATTGCAAAGCTTTTAGGACAGGAAGATGGCTCAACTGAGATAGTATTGATTTCAAAACCATCAACAGCTTCATGAATGCAGATTGTTTAGCAAGTTTTCCCTTGAAAAATCCCCTTTAAGGGTACGAAATGGAGTTGTAAGCAGACTAGAGACTGCATGGCACAAATACAAGTTCTCAACAAATGGATTAAAATACAAAAATAATCTGAAGATTAAAATTTGTGCAACACAAAGCAGGCTTGTGTGTATGTACAAACCTTTGCAGGAGCAAAATATATAATGTCCTTCCTACAAATGTGTTTTATAACTCTTCCTTCCTCTCTTCTTTGCAAGAATGTTTTACTCCTCTGTGGTTTTTACAGCTTCATGCTTCCCATAGTATATCCAGTCATGTACTGCACCCCCTAACACTTTCCATCACCCCCATTTCTCTTGTTTCATATGTCATGGTAAAGGGAAGAAGTAGCTTGTGCTTGAGCTGCAAACCACATGTATGCAAACTCGCAGGCACTGTGCAACTCTCCTGCCTCAGGGCCAAGAACAGAAGATAATGTGATGCAGCCTGCTCAGTGGGGTCACTCACTCACAAGGGTCTCCCCTACCCCATCTTGATGATGGTGTGCTTTTTGTTTTGTTTTGGGTGGAAGAATGAAGGGGAGGGGTAATTTGTGGTGTGGTACTTGTTTTTGTGTGTGTGTTGGTTTTGGCTTTGTTGTTAAGAAATCTCTGAGCTCTTTACTCGTACGGCAGGTATGGTTGAATTTCTTGGGTGGATCTAGAAGTGGCTGGAGGACTGAAACAGGTAATCTATGTTTAGTCTCAGATATGGCAGCTCCTCACCACCTCGACACAGTGTATTACTGCCAAGATTTATTGATAATTTCAAGAAAGGAGTGACTCACAGTGTAACATGGGCAAAGATAACTAAAAGCATCAGATTTGTATGGGGCAGCTGGAATACAGACCAGGCCATTACAAACCAGATCTTGGCTATGGTATAGAGGAGCTGGATTTGAACTCTCGCAAGGATTTTTTTGTAAATCCCAATATTTATAGGGATATTGGAAAGAAATAGAGTAGTTGGATGGTTCCATAAGTATTTCTTTTGACTGTAGGAGAAAAATGAAGTAGTGAGATGCAGAAGAGATAATTTATGGAAACTTAGAGTGATAATGTCCCAGATTAATATTTCATATTGTTAAGCAGAAATGGTATTGAATGTGGCACAGAAAATTAGGATGTTTACTTGGATGCTCTGCAGAAGGGATGCTTTTTGAAAACACAGAGCATCAATACAGCCAGACAATGATGTGTGCTAGTATCAGTGAACTTCACATTTGTTTTTACTTGAAGGGATTCTTTTTGAGATATTTTCTACAAAGTAAGAAAGTGTGGCTATAACAAATACCCTTGAAAGTTCCAGAGTATTTGTTTAACGCTTTTTAGCCATACTCAAAGACACATTATACATCACCTACCAGACTGCTTGTGCATTGCATTACATGTCGGCACTGATTTTGATAGTAAAGGTTGAAGTAGTATTTAGTGCACAGTTTCTCAGGGCATTCACCTTGCTTAGCAGGAGAGCCCATTAATGAGCACAGAGCAGCTGCTTGGACACCTGTGGAGTGGTTGGGGTAGCTCTAGCAGCATGGAGAAGGGCACAGCAGAAATATGGGGGCAGCTTTCCAGTCCTTTGCAGTAAGGTGTGCTTGTTTCCATCCAAAGTGATAGTTATTTCCCCACCCTTCATACTTTTGGAGAAATGTCAATGTAGGATAATTGCACTGTGATCCTGGCGTGGCAAATGATTGCAGATAATTACAAATCATCTCTGTGTGTATATAAAATGAATAATTAGGCTTTTTGTATTACAACACAGCAAGGATTGAGGCATGGAAGTTCTAGTGTTGTCTGGAGCATGCTGGCAATATGCAGAGTAGTACAAGTGGCACTGCATCTGTGGAGTGGGTGTAATCTGAGAAGTGGTCACTAGATACTTCAGAAGATCTGAAATTTTGTACTCTTTATGGAAAAAAAGTATTTCTTAAATCAGTTTGTCTAGCAGTTTCTGCTATTACCTTTGTGGTAAAATCTGCTCAGCCCTTATCTGGTTGATGTGAAAATACTGTGCAAAAAGTTGCAGCTTGGATCTATGGGAAATGCTGTAATGAGTCATCAATCAGAATCAGATGACAGTCTTGGTTTGTGAATAAGCCATGAAGACCCTTTGTTTCCTCAGTGACTGTCAATAGATGTGTTTATAATCCACCATATTTGACATAACCTTTTTTTTTTTTACCACCTTTTGTTAAATCTTAATTTCAAAAGTGGCTGTTGACATTTTGGAGTGAATGATAAGAGGAGAACATCAAGCAAACAGTCTAATCAATCTGAAAATATACTGAAGTGGGACTTTAATGACACTTTCTCACCCTGCACCTTCACCAAGTTAACCCTGTCCTAATGCTCTTTTGAAGGCTGCCAAAATACTGCTCTTTGTTAAATCATATAAGAATACCTTTATAATAAAGTTGTCATTATTTATTTACTATCTGATAGATTAGTTCCTCTTTATTCCTTGAATAACAATATTGTGCTAAATTTCTACTTATTTATTTAACAAAGCTTTCTAATATGAAGTAGATCCACAAGATGGCCCTTTTGTCTTGCCAAGTTTTGGGTCATGGGCGAGTCAAGAGACCAGCACTGTGGCTATTGATCTCTTCTGTCCTGAAATCCTATAGTCAGAAAAACAAGCTGATTTGCATGCTTCATTAACATTTGTTTCTTCTTCAACATGATAACGAGCTGTTTGTGTCTTGCTCAAAAATAGACATAGATTAATGCAATGTTGACAGCAAAATCACCAAGGAAGAAAACTGCTGCACTAGATAAACTTTATAGGTCACGTTCCTCCAGTTTCACAGTCTGGCATGACTCTGTGTAATAAGGCATGGCAGGGATTGTGATTATCATAAAATAATCAAACCCTGGAGTATTTTAAAGGTACAAAGCATAACTGCCAGTGTTTGACTTCCTAGAAATAATCCCATTTAGTAACATCTAGCATCATCAGTTTCAGAGATACCTATTTCAGCCTAATTAGTATCCACATAGAAACTTGCAGGCACAAAAAAGTGTATGTTTTTTTACTGGAAGACATGTATTAAGAAATCAGAACTGGAAAAATGCAAAGCACTTCTATGTGGAAGAAGTAAGAATTTCATCTGCCTTGTAGTATCAGTAATAAGAATTACTGTTTCATTCCTGATGCAAGTGTAGAGACAGATATCTTGCACTGAAGTAAAACATATCAGCACTGATTCTGAGAGGTTTCTGAGCATGCCAGAGGCAAGGGATCAGAGTAACAGTCTAACCCAAGTCAGGGAATTTCTCAGCAGTGTACATCAGTTGAAAATAAACACCTGAACATCATTGAGACTTTCCACATAGCTGCTGATAGAATGATCTGGTCCTTTTTTTTCCTTGATACATTCACTGTACTTATTTCAGAGTCTCAGCAGGGTAGATACATTGCATATTGCACAGGTTGATTCTTCTGTGTACAACATGCACTAAATGAATCAGCAGCTTTCCTTTTCAGTTCTTGTGCTTTCATCAGGCTGAGACAGACATGTGCCTTTTGTGTTCTTCTATACTACTTTCTCAGTTTAACAGAAATTTCAGGAAGAGTAGGAGAGTTGGACACTTGATCTCCCTGTTCTTCACATCTGCTCCCTTAAAAGTGTGAGATGAGTGAAAATTTGGAATGCAACTGGCAACACTTAATAATGACAGAATCCTGAAAGAATTCCTGAAAGAATCTGGTCCAGGACAGAAGTCTCCTGAAAGAATCTGGTCCAGGACAGAATGAATCAACGAGCTCTTCAACAGTTATCCTATGCAACATTTTTAATGGATTTCTTATCAGACACAATTTTTTTCAGTGTCTAGAGATTCCCCCCCCTCCTCTTTCAAGTAATTATTCAAAAATATGTTTCTTAATATCATTTTTGTCAATGTTTGTGAAACATTGGGCTCAGCCACAAAACTTGATTCTGAACTCAACTATTTATAGTTCAGGAAGGTTTAAAATTGTGTTTGCAATTTAGGTGTACGTCTTAATGTAACCTCTCCAATGAAAAGCACAGATTCCTGCAGAACATTAAACTGAAATTCACTAGCATGAATCTGAATTCAGCAGAGACATACTGAGGAGAAATGGCATGAGACAAAAATGCATAAATAATTGTTACAGACATAATGTAAACCTGAGCGACATTTTGGCATCGTAATTCTCATGGGTTGACCAAACACTGTATGTTTGAACACTCCCAGTTCTTACAGCTAATGTGCGTGTGCAAATTGAGTTTGCACTGTTATTTAGAGTGTAATATTGACTTCTTTGCATAATCTTCCTCATTATTGTGATTGGTCACAGGAGCATGCACTGTGTTTTGGAGCACGTTAGTCATGCTGTAAATGTGTCATAACTTGTCATTAAGACAAATGAGTGTTCACAGAAGAAAGGTCACACCTGTGGAGAAGAGGTTCTATGAGACAACTTGTGTATCACCTCACTCAGTGATTCCCAGGTTTACACATGTACCAAGGTTAGAAGAGCCCGAGATGTTAGATTTCTGACACTGTTTTGTGTTAGCTGAGAGATGTGCAAAGTGTATCAAGACAAAAGCACACAACATATTTCTTCATCATATTATGCTGCTGACTCTTTAAGCTAGTGATCCTCAGGAGTTTTAGCATAAAAATAAGCTGTCATCCTGAAGTATTTCACTCAGTCATCATGTTTCTGCATGAATCATCAGATTATTTTTTTTTAATGTTGCAAAACCCATACTGTCTAGCCACCAGCTGCAGAACACATACAATGGCCTTGAAAAATGCAAAGTGGTGCTGCAGGACATCTACTAAGAATACTGAAGACCTGAAAATGTATTTTCTTTGTATCTTTTTCCTTCATCTGTTGATATCATACTTACTGCTCTGTTAACTAAGCAATGTGACCCAGTGTAGGACTAATTATCACTTGCAATACAATTATTTGGGTACTAGTGCTTTTCTGGACAGTTTGTAAACAAATGTAAACACAAAAGAAGATGCAAATAAATTAGCAAGGCAGGTTAAATTTATTGCCAGCAAAAACAACTTGATTCCCCTGGCTAGGCTACGAATTAATTAAATCTGTTTCCTACCAAACACAGAATTAATCTATAGAACTCTGCCACAAAATAGTAAGCTCTTAATGGAGTTCATCGACCAGATATTTATATGGCTATTGAATGTCCACAGGTGTGATAGACAGCATGCGTGCATAGTTCTGGCTATTGTCAATCCTCTTGATGCCTGAAAATTAGAAAAGAACCTTCCCTAGAAAGCGAGTTGCTCCATAATCATCTATTATAGGACCTCCTGAATCTCCAGCAGCTGTCTCTGGTTGCTCTGGGAGATGCACTGTCTTGTTTGACACAACATAGGTGTTGAGAAGTTAAGATCTGTCTTATTAGTGATTTAATGACAGCCAAGCTATTTGTCAGTGTTCAGTCGGTTTGTTCTAGAAAGCACTGAAGTCTGACTGGGGTCTTAAGACAGCTGTCCTGCTGGCTGAGCTGGTGTCTGGAAGCAGCTGCGAGGTGGTGGGCAGCAGTTTATGGAATGTCTTGGTGTCATATATAGAAATACTTTTGGTGTATTATGATGTATAGGAGTCTTTTTCCACCCTGCTCCCTTCATGTGGTTCTGCCATTCCCCCCAGACATGCTGAATGTTATGGGTAATATCAGACTGATCTGGTGGAGCTGCAGAAGTCCTGTAACCACTGTGTTCTGGCAGCAGAAAGACAGGGAGCAGTGAGAAACTTGGATGGATGTGCACACTGGATGAAGGCTGAAGCTGAAGTTTCCCTGGACACAGTGCTGCTTCCTGCGTGCTGGTGCCCATGCAGAGGTGGGCTATATGCAGAAGGCATGTATCCTCATTCACCTTTTCCATCAAAACCAGAAATTTTGGCATCTCACCAATTGAGCCTGGCTTACATGATACCCTGTGGCCTGTTTTGCTGCGTTACTTTTGGAAAGGCAAGCTTGTTTCAGATTTTAAAGTGCAATTTTTTTTCCTAAGCTAATGTAGCTGCATTGGAAGAAATCTGAAATGAAAATGAACTTAAAAGCAGTATGAAATACAACTCTTTGGAAGGTGAACTGGTGGAAGGTGAACCAATGTTTGCACAAGGATAAATGAATATATTTAAATAAACAGAAGACCTTCAGCTTGTGTCATGTAGCTTCTGAAGACTGAGAATGAAAGGGGAATTTAGCAAATAGATAGATAGTTAAATATTCATCTTTAATAAGTAATGCAGTTCAATAATGTGCATTGTTGTAGTAACGCATGACAAGGAATATTAAATGGTGAGGATGGCTTTACTGCCATTTAACATTTATTCTTCTGTGATTGGGGCAACACTCTCAGGAAGAAGCAACAAAGTTCCATCTTAAACTGACAGTGCTGAATTCCTGAGGAGACTCCCACATCATTCCTGTCACAGTGACTGCTTTAAGCCACTGATGCGAAGAACACTTTAAAGGACCTTGTCCTTTTGCTGTCTGCAGTCCAAGTCAAATGGTTAAAAACAGGAAAACAGGACTTCCAGCCTTCAGATACATATCACTGTGTTGGCCTTTAACAGCTGAGAGGTTTATGGTGTAAATTTGCACCTTGAGATATTCAGGGATTTTCAGCCCGATTTTTCTTTCACAGAAGCTTTATTCTCTTGTAATTGTAGTATTTTCTCCAAAGTTACTGTTATGTTATGGAACTGCTGTAAATTAGATGGGTGACTTTAAACAAACCTCCTTAAAGGCTTGTATTGCGTAAAATACACATTAAGAGTCCTGATGGAGCAGGAGGGGAAGCTCTTTGTCTTTTCTAAATTTGTAGTTTTCTCCTCAGCAGCTGAAGTGAGTTAACTAGGTTTCTAGTTTCTTTATACCTCTCTTATTCTTTAGTGGATCCGTTCACTCCAACATGCAGAGTTGTTGCTTCTGTACTACTAACGCTCAGATGAAGATGGTGACATTGCAACTGCAATTTAATATCCTCTTTTGCTTTGCCATCAGATGGATTGTTGATGTAGAAAGTGAAGCAGTGAAGTGAAATACCCAGGGTGATGTGTAAACGGGTCAACACGTTTTTCAGGCACCTTTGCCAGGAATCATAAAGTGTGTGAAGCATCCATTTAAATTTTTATATTTGGCTGCATCTCATTCAATTAGTCTATCAAATTCCTCATTAAAGTTCTTGAGCATTTAGAACTACATAATTAAAATACCATTACACTTGGTGGAGGGGAAAAATTTCCTTTAAAGTGCTCTGTATCATTAGGAAAAAAAAATCCCATCAAGGAGTGATATTGCATTAGTATTCATTACTATTAGAACATGTTGGAAGTGGAAAGAATAAAAAGGATTCATTTTATAATGCCAACTCCAGGAATTACCTAAGGCATCAAGTTTATATTGATTCCTTTAGTTTCTGGTTTCTATGTGATTGCTGTGTACATACAGGAAGAATTGACTGAGGAGAGACATTTCAGCAAGGCTCCAACTGTTCAATATCTACCCCTACATTCCTAAATCACCAATTTCAGTACTGATGCTGGTACTCTGCTTTTAATGAAGTGATTATCAGTTACAAGAATGATAACAAATGATAGTTTTATGAAGAGTACCTTTTATTACCTCTCAGCAATTGCAGGCTATGGTATGCAAGAAATAAATAAAACAAAAAGCAAACCCCCAAACAAAACCAGAAGAAATGCAGCAGCCTCTCAGTGCACCAAGGAAACTAGCCCAGAACTAGATATGGTGCCTAACTGGGGATTTAAATATGGGAACCTGAGGGTTTTTTCAATAGTGTCATAGACTTTCCACCAGAAATCTGCTATTCTCTTGGCACAGTAGATAGTTCATGACCTATCGGGTTTTTGCATTTTAATTCAAGGGGCAAGAACACCAAGCCCATGGCACTCATGGGGATGACAGCTTATAAAAGCTGTTGAGCTGCATGGAGAGGTGTGCATCCTCACTCGAGACACCTCAAGCAGCATTTGGCACAGATTCTGAGCAAAAGCAATATGCCTTATCCATACATAAAACACAGGACAGAGCATGCTTGAAAAACACTGATTTTCATGGAGAACAGCCTCTGGTAAAATTCAATTTGCTCTTCTCTTCACATTTTACTGCCTTTTAAAAATAATTGTATCCTTAGGATTTTCAGTAATTGGTTCTATTGCACTTACAGTTAATTATATATTTTTGATTAATGTATTATATTCTGAAAGAATATTCTTAGAATATCTGATTGTGATTTAATTTCCAGGTTATTGTCCTTCTTAGCAAGCTGAGGAATTGGCTTTCAGATAGTGATGTGAATGGGTTTTGGTGACAAGCATTATGGTCCAAGATAAATCACTGTATTGCAGCTAGTAAGCTTTATGTTGTCAAACATGTCAAATACTACCTCTTAATTGATTTCATTTTTCATTTTAATTAAATTTGGTATTCATGAAAACCACTGGTAAGAGCCAAGTTTAGAACTAAATCTCTGCAAAGACATGGAAATTAAAATGTGTCCAGTAATACCAAAGATACTTGGGTTTTGTCTATAACAGAGATGCAAAGATATAGACTTGACTATTTGCACCTACTTTTTCAATAGTGTAATTTTAGATGGGCCTTTCAGAGTCTAATAGTTGCTGATTTTTAATTTAATTTTAATTTTTTTTTTCATTTGAAGAAATTAAGTGTCTTTTCTCCATTTGCCTAATGTTAAAGTGTACTGTTAAAAAGAAAACATGGAAAAAATAAAACTTCCCACATTTTTAAATCACATTAAGTGGATTTTTTTTTGCCAGCTGTGTAGTACCACACCTTTATTTTCTAGGGTGATTGAATTAGATGAGATATCTATACATAGAGATCAAATGCTATATCTTATCATTTCATGAGAGACCTGTCTTTAAATCTCTCAGTACCCAAGCCAAGTGGAAAAGTACTCATATTTGCCTAAAAAAGGAGAAAAAGAACAAGAAGAAGCGGAAGAAGATTAAATAATTTGCTCTAATTTTCCACTTAAAATATATGGGAATGTGGTACCTCAGTGCTGGTGCCTTTTACCTTTTGTGCATTGTGTGTGTTAGACTAGTCTTAGTAAACATGAAATTTCGAAACATGACAGGAAAGCTCAGGTAATCGAGAAGGTAATTCAAATAGCACTACTGTTGGAAGAAAATTAGTTTCATTTTAATGATATTTCTAGAAGTCTGAACTGTTACCTTGTTTACACATTTCTGCCTCTTTACTTCAAGAGTCCAGTCAACAGTAATTGAAACACTGCTGGAAATCCTGTCTTCATATTTTTCTCATTGAGATTATTTTCTGAGAAAATCTTTTTCTGAGAGTTTTCCGTCCAATTGTTCAGGTATTGGCAACTTAGATACTACATGTGCCAGCTGATCTTGTGACTAAAATTCTGAAAGTTCTGTGAAATGCTGATTGCAGCTCCACAGTGTGCATCTGTAGCAGATGATAAATTTGTTGAAATGTGATAAATTTTATTTTTTTTGTTTTGCTTTGTTTATTCAGCTAATTTCTCCCTCTGTAAAGGAGATGCATGTTAGCAAAATATATTCAGAAACTTGGCTGACTTCTATGAGTGACATTAATATACTTCACACTGGACTAAAATGTGAGTTTCTAGGTAGATAATTCCAGTCTGTGAGTCTCTAGGTAGATATTTAAGAAAATCACCCCTCCCAAAAATATCCCAACCATACTTAAGAAGAACATGAATTCTTGTTAGTGCTTTCTAAATATGAAAACTTACTTCTGAATGACCTAAGATGTAACATACTTCAGATAGTTTGGTGTTTTTAATATAATTTTAGTACTCCCAGTCATGATCACTTGATATTTTATGTTAATTAATGTCGTGCTGCTCTGTGGTGAAAGAATAGCCAAGGTCCAAATAATGAAGACTGGTCAAAGAAGATAATTGAAACTGCTGGGGGTTACATTTCCCTTTTCATCAACTTTCCTTTAAAACTCTCCTTCATGTAAATCTAATGAACTGGAACAATCCAAGCCTTCATCAATATCTAATCAAACACATTCTGATTTCTTTAATGGTGCTGAGAAGTCACAGCTCCAGTTGCAATTAGTGGAAGCTGTGGTAGTTCCCCACTCTTCCAAAATGTGTTTTGTGCGGTTTCTTTTAAGAAAGAGACAGGATCTGGCAATCATAATCTAAAAAGCCTCTGAGAATGGAGCTGGCCAATTCTGGGGTTTGTTTTTTCGGGTTTTTTGGGGTGGGTTTTTTTTTTTCAGTCAAAATAGAACTTTCCAGAGCTGGAAACTTTAATTAACAATTTATTAAAAACTGATGAAATCTAGTGTTTCTTCCTTCTGGGACTGCAGAAAATAAACACTGATTATAACCTCAGTGTGGAAAGTTTGACATTATATGACTTCTCCTAATCACAAATTAATTTCTCTTACAGATTTGATAAACCACAAGAAAATACCAAAACTGCATTCTTATATACACACATAGATGTTTGTGTAAGCATATAGATATATAAACAGATATGTAAGCATATACATATGTAAACTCTCATGCTTATGCACACATTTACCATGTATATAAATGTGTGTATATGTGCCTATATACTGTGGATAATAAATAAAAACTTCTTATGCTAGCAAAGGCTTTCACTACCATTTTTAAATAACAGTTGTATTTCCTGGTATCCTCAAGAAATATTCCAGTTATCTTCGTGAGGAATATATATATTCATTTAGTGTGTACAACCAACATTAAATGGATCAGTAAATACAAGATGGGAGTCTTATTTTGTCCATTTTTTCTTTGTGTTTTATCATTGAATAGGGTCTATATAATTAAGACTCCTTTATGAATTTTATTAGGTTTTAAAATTGATTGATGGTTTTAGTGTGAGATATCCAGAAATCTGAGGCTCATGGATTTTCTTTATTTTTCCTATCTGCTAATACATCCAATTTTAAATTGGTACCTGAATGTAATGCAGTGGAAGCACTTTAATTCTTATCATTTCTTCTCTGCAAGCTCCTTGTGGGCAGCTGTTAAATGGTGTGAGAGGGAGATGATGGCCTGAGCGTGTTGTCACACTAACCTGAGAAGGGGACCCAGACTGTCCCCCCAGGTTGGGCTTGCCCTGCTGCTCCCCAGAAGGTGACAGCAGCCGCCACAAATTGCAGCCACATTTGGTTCTTTTAATTGTTCCAAAGAAACATAAAAAAGAATAATATTTTGGTACTTCCATGTTTGTTTTCATGCTCTCAAAGCCAAATGCACCATTCATACTGTCTCGTATTTTTGGTGTTGGCCAGCTGTACTGTTGGAAGTAGAGACTTTTGCCTATTGATAAGAAAAGTTACAGGATGTACTTGCTTTAGGAGAAATGCAGGAGAGAGTCTGAGTCTCAGACTGGAGATGTAGGTTAAAACAAGATTAGCTATTTAGAAAAATGCAAACAACTGTGCTCTTCTGCTTGCTTGGACACATCGATAAGAGAGACTACCCAAGGTTTCTTAACAGGATCCTTGAAATAAACTCAGTATAAATACAGCTGAATTAGGGCAAGTGAGTCATCTAAGATTTTCTTTAAAGGGACAGAGTATTGGGTGCTGCAAAGATGATCTCTGAGACCTGATCAAAGCAGGATAATAGATCACTCTGAGGCTCAAGATGCCCATGTTTACCATCAGGATCATGTATGTTTGGGCTGGCAAGGAGATGCCCTTGAGGATCAGGACTGAGGCAGAATCATCCCACACATTGGGTAGGATGGTGTCCATGTGTGGTGATACTCTGGTGTTGTCCCTCTGTCCTGGGTGACTCATGGAGTTACCCTTCAGCTCTACCCTAAACCTCCTTCATTCTCTTAATTGCTAGGGAGCAGCAAATGGATGCACCATGGATGGGTGGCAGAACCAGGTGCTGCCAACAAGGTCCAGCAACACCCCCAGAGATGGCAAGGGCTGGGGACCCTGAGCTGTACCAAAACAGGCTCCTGAGCAGCACTCTGTGTGTGTGTCCAGGGAGGTTGGTTACATCATTGAGACATATTGGTGCCCTCAGGGCTGTGATGCTTGTTTGATAGAATTTTAGGATTTTCAAATGTTTGCATTTTAGGACACTAAATATGAAGATCAGTTTAAGGTCTGGATTTTAAAGGCTAGGAGTTAGATTATTTATGATTAACCCTTCCCCCACAAAACTGACCAAGCAAGCAATAACACCCCTCCACATTCCCCCACACCGGCCCAAAAAAAAAAAAAGGGCCTCAAACCAACAAAAACCCCACCACTCTGTTCAGCAAATGGCACAATGAATGTCAGTCATGGTGCTAAAAACACATTATTGCAAAATGTCCTGCTCTTTATCTGTAATCTGGCAGATGTCATGGCCTTTTCGATTTGTGAAAATCTTCAGCTGTGGAATATGCAGTATTAGCCTCTGTGGGATTTACAGCCACATTTGTTCTCAAATAGGAAAAACTGTTTCAGCCCACAAAATTCAACCCCCATATCTTAAGCCATTACTTGTAAATTTCTGAAAGGGTCTTAGTCAAACTAGGACATACCTTTGGTGTCTTTGGATCATAAAAATGTACAAGTGCAAAATATGAATGGAAGGAGGGGACAGATATGTGTGTGCACAGGTTTCACATCCAATACACCCTCAGGGCAGACTCTTCATCTAAGATGAGAGGTCCCCCCTGTAGCTGCCACAGTTATGGAATTTAATGGTTGAAATTACTGGTTAGCCCTAGGCACATTATCTTGCTCTGGATATGGCAATTTTCTAAGATGTTTTACACCACTGACCAATCCTGTTGGTTTGTGGATCATATGCTTGAGTCTGGATGCCAGTTTGCTCAGAGTTTAAAATTATGTTATCATATCAGGTGCTTTGATCCAGGATCTTATACAGTGTATACTTTATATATAAAACAAGTTGGGTGAAATGGTGTGTCACTTACCTTCACAATGATAGCACTTTTTACCATGAATTTTTGCTTGGAAACAGATTTTCACTAGACTTTGGATGATGCAGGAATACAGGCTCTTTAGAACTAGGGTAAAGCTTTACAAGCTTTTCCATAATTAGCTCAGTGATAACAGAGTAGCTAAAAATTGAAAATACAAAATATTTTAATGTATGTTCACATGGGATACTGTTCATATTGGTCTGGTCATTAAGAAGCTGTTTCTATTACTATCTAAATGTGGAGAACATTTGTTATCTTTTATGAAGCCTCTGCAGCACTAAGTGCTTCCTGTGGAGCCCCAGCTCTTCTTGCAGAGCCTCTGCTCTACTCCCTCACAGCTGCTGCTCCCTTACAGTTTGTCTGTAATAGAACTAGAGGAAAAAACATGTTCATCTCTAAATTTTATATCTAAAGTATATAATTGATTGCATGGCTGTGCTTTGGGTAGAGGGCATTAGGGATTTCCAGGAGCTGTGTCCCTTGCAATTCCATTTTCTCGTGTTTACTGTACATTTCTCTCAGACTGGCTGCTCATTTGTGGTAGTCTACCATGTTGTGTGCTTCAGAGATGCCCTTCATTGCTTCCCTGTATTCCCAGTGGGAGTGTTAGAAGGTTTCTTGGGGTGTCTCCAAAACTACTGTGCTTTGCACAGATGTGTTTGCAAGAACCCATCAATTTCTGTGCCTTCGGTGTTTGCAGAGCACATTAACCTTCACCAAATATTTAGTGTTCCCCTGCAAAACTACCTTTGTATAGCACTTTTCATTGGGACCATATTATTCCATTGTACTATTTTGTACTTATACTCCTTTCCCCCTGTTTTATTCTTTTTAATAAACTGCACTAGTATCCCATTCAGACTTTTTTGATTTAAACATTCATAGGACAGAAAATGATTTGTAGAACTATAGAGCACCTATAATGTGGCTGGAGAGCAGCCCAAAGAAGGTAAGTACTTTCAAAAATCAGTCCAGTGAACACATGTAGAAAAACAATGATTCTCACTATAAGATGCACTTAAAATTCCATATTTTCATACCCTGGATTTTTTTTTTGTTTACCCCCTCCCTGGAAAATATGCAACCCTGTAGGTACTTTTTCTCACTGCAATAATATTACTTAAAAAACAATCTTCTTGCATGTCCTCTAAGAACTGCAGCAGAGATCCTGGTAACATTTATTGAAGTTTTCAGGGTAATTGAGCTTTGATGGAGCATAGACATAGAAATAAGCTGGACAACTGCCAGGAGCCATATCTTAAGTGCAAAGAGGTATTTGCAGTTTGGGGAAGTAATACACATAGAACACACATAGTATAGGAAAAGCTGACAGGCTAAATCCTGGCTATAGGTCAACAGCATTATCTTCACATGGGGTTAAAATTGGGATTTTGTATAAAGCAATTCTAAATGACTTTTAAAGAAATTAAAGAATGAAACATTGACTAGTTTCTTTATTATTCCAGAATTTGTGCTTATTATAGTGTCCTACAGCTATAAACATTGTGCTATTCTTATTTTCTTACTTCACTGAGGCCTCTGTTATCTGATATTTATTTTTTTAATACTTCCCAATGACCTTCAATCAAAGGAAGACTGATTTGTTAAGGTACAAGTCTAGAATTGAAAGGAAAAAATCTGCTATTACCATCTACCTACCTCTCAAGCATGAAGTTGGAAGCCCAGGTAATTTGACTGAAACCTGCGAGTCACGTTTCTCAGAGCTCATCATAAATTATTGCAGCATTATTGCAGAATTGCTGTATGAAGGCACTCAACATCGTGAACTCTGTGGACATGTATAATATGTGCAGCATCCATGTTTGCATCAGTTAGCAACCAAGTGAGAAACCATCATGTTCCTGGGCACTTGCTCCTTGCAGCTGGGAGAGTGAGACCTTTGGCCCCAGAGGACCAGCCTGAATTAGGATGCTGATAACAAGCTACTGTTCATGTAGTGCCATGCACTTCCCATTTTCCTGTTCTACTCCTTAGAGAGATTACAAAGGTTTGTAGAATTACTGTTTTTTCATCTCAAGAGCATAATGTTTTGAATGGTCTTCCACAGAGAAGAAAGAAGAAAGATGGAGGGAGAGATCATGAAATTATGATCTAGATTATTGTCTGTAAGTATCTGAAAGGAGGGTGTCAAGAGAATGGAACCAGGTTCTTCTCAGTGGTGCCAAGCAATGGCAATGGGCAGAAACAGATGCATGGGAAGTTCCACCTGAATATGAGGGAGAACTTCTTTACTATGCGGGTGACCACATACTGGAATAGATTGCCAAGAGAGGTTGTGTAGTCTCCCCACTGACATATGCAAGAACTATTTGGATGCAATCCTGTGCAATGTGCTCTAGGATGACCCTACTTGAGCAGGGAGGTGGGACCAGATGACCTAGTGCAGGTGCTTCCAAACTTGTCCATTCTGTGATCATGTAGGAATGTGGTTCTAGACAGTTTGAAACAAATGAAAATTCAAGCCTCCTTGTGGGTTCCCTTCCAGCTCAGGAGATTCTATATTTTTATGTCTTGTGGTATTTGTAGGACCAACGCCCAAAACAAATGCCACAGTGGTTTCCATTCATAGGTCATTCTCAACTGGCTATTTGTGGCTGGTTAAGGCCCCTTTGAGACACTTAGGTGGTATAAAAGGGATGAATCTCAGAATGAGCACAAGTCTTAATAATATTGATTATTCTCACCAGACACATTCTGTCCCTTTTCTGGCACGCACACACAAATCCTGCTCTTATGATCCTTGGTTTGTAATAGCTGATGGATAATCTTCTGTTTTGCTAATGCATTTTGCCTTCTAAATCTGGATCAGGGGAAACAGGCAGGAACATATGACTTGCACTACCCTGAATTAATAGAACTGCTCATCACATGGTCACTTGGTAAAACCTTTTTGTTTTTCCTTCATGTCTCTTTGCCCCCTGGAGAAACAGGGCATTTATGATAAAAAACATGGCAATTCGGGTCACTGTTGTTGTAAATAAATATCTCAAGTTTCATTCTGACATACAAGATTTCCAAGAACAGTTATTCTCTTGATTAATGTGAACTCCTACTCAGGAATAAAAAAAGAGATTTATTTTGCAGCCCTATTTGCCTGTGTGTGCTTCCAAACAAGCCTGTCACATTTTTTCCCCCGTTGCTTTGCTCACGTAAGAAAAGCTCTTTGTAAACATCTGCAAGCATCCTACTTCAGAGCCTCCTTCGAGATCTTCCTGTGTGTGAGAGGCTGCAAAAACTTGACAAGGAGGCAGTGGGTGATTTAGTATCAGTATCACCTCCCTGCTGAGAAGTATGTTCTCACAGGTTTTGGTGCTCTCTTTCGTTTTTTCCTGTCTTCATGTGTTGTCTATTGCATGACCTCTCTTGGGAAAAGAAGCTTTTTTTATTGTTGTTGTTGCTGTTACTGTTTTATTCGACACAAGGGACAGCTGAGTTCCAATCCCATGGCTGTAGCTCTACACATTATTCAAGTGCAAATAAATAAGTTCATACAGAGTGCATTCAAGAAGGAAGGATGCAGCTCTCATAAAGCATTCCTAGTCTCTCTTAGACAAACTTGGAGATGTTTTCTGCACAGCTGTTATCAGACATGGAAGGAAATAAACATGTAAAATGAACAAATCTAATGAAATTCCATTATTTAAATAGCCTCTTTTTTCTTCCAATTTTGTTCTATGAATATAATTTTGAAAGTCTGATGGGAACATTTTAGTTAGTCAGGTCTGAGGTGCATATAGTTCATCAAAGTGAATCCAAATGGAATATGCTTCTTAATGTGCTTGCTGCATAAAAACAGCAGTTTTGTGCCTGATGTTTGTGTTGATGTAAAAAAGAGGAGACTGGTTGGTATCTCAGTAACTGCCACACATCTAGCAAGAAAGGACAAAACATTCTAGGTCTGTTTGCTAAGCACACCTAGATTCCAGACTAATTTCTTTTAATGGTAGATCCTTGTTTGTATGAGATGCTGTTGCTTAGTCTTTTATGCAGGCAACTTCAGTCTGCAGACAAAAGGTTTACTTTGGGACTGCCTCTCAGCTTAGAGTTATGCAGCATTTTCTATGCAACTTGCATAAAAATCAGGAAGATTTCAAAATCAGTGTGAGCCTTCTGTAAATTCCCTCCCTATGTGTGAATTCCATATATTCCAGAGTCAGTTGAGAAAAGCCCCCAATATGGTATGATTGGAAAATGTCTCAGTGATGGTATAATCAGTTTGTGCATGAGGCCTGTGGCATGGCATTCTAGGTTGAGGGTGCAGACCAGTTTATTTTGCAATAGTTCATAAACATTCATTTAGCATTAATGTACACTATTTTACAATATAATGATGGCATGGCTATTTGAAGAAATGGAGACATCATTTGCATACCAACAATAAAGAAGCGAGAAACACCATTTCAATGAAAGGCAAAATTAGGAATGGAAACAGCAAGTGTAAATTAAATGTTTAGAATCATTACTTCCAAGCCGCTTAGGATTTCTTCTATCTGGCAGGCAGCACCAGCCTGCTTTTATGCAGCAGGGAGACATTCACTTCTCCTGTGTAGCTTGTTATGTTTCCTCCTGGCTCCCCCGGGGTGCCCTCTGGGCATTTTATAAAACTTGGTTGGGATTCTGAGGTATGAACTGCTGATTGCTATGTGAGGAAATCACAAAATACACTAGTAGCCAGAGGCAGAGGCAAGGATGAAAGGTGTCTAAAAGAACGCCCTATGCTGTCATTCATGGTACGGAGCAAAAGAGCTGGAGTGTTGTGATCCCGTGTCTTCTGTTGGGCTGGCTGAGCTGTCTAGTTTTTTTTCTTTTAATCTCTTTGGTTCTTTTTGTTTTGATAGAGAAACTATATCACCTTGTTTAATTTAGGGAGGGGCTAACTAGGTCATGGCTTTATATTGTGACTGAATGCAGACTTCCTTTATCTTCCTTCTGTGCTGTTGGGGGTTGTTTGTTGGGGGTTTTTTAAATCAAAGCATCTCTGTTTACTGTTTCAGTACTTTCTGTAAATGTCTTGATTTGCTAAAGGGTTTTAGAAACTAAACATAAAAGCTCACCCAAACAGACTAAACAAAACAGACTTTTTAAAAACACATATTTGTTATCTTCTACTTCTCTGGATATCGTGACTCTTGAAACTATATATATATGCATTCAAAATTAATCAAGCATTCTGGTATAGATCATGAAAGTAGTGACTGCAATGAGAAGACATTTCTTCAAAGAAAGGGTTGCCAAGCATTGGAACAGGCTTCCAGGGAAGTGGTGGAATCTCTGAAGGGATTTAAGAGAGGTGTAGATATGGATTAGTGGTGGACTTCACAGTGCTGGCTTAATGGTTGGACTCAATGATCTGCGAGGTGTTTCCCATCCTAAATAACTCTGTGATTCTAAGAGGCAGGGTGGCATATGTCCTCTGGAAAGAGGTGAGTCTAGGTAGTTATTCCAAGTGCTGTTCTGCCATCTTGACCTCAGAATAACAAATGGGCCCATTAATGGTGTCATTAGGTAAGGAAGGCCCAGGAATTGTGTGGACTGGAGTGCAATGGGTCAGGTGGTGCTTTGACTCAAAAATGAAGTGGAATCAGCCTTGTACTTAGAGATGGCATGTTCCTGCTTGTCGCCAAGAGGCTCAGACTGAGCCCATTACTGTTGGAGACTTTTCCTCATAGGTCTTAGCTTTAGGTTATGCATGTGGTGGTGTGCTTAAAATGTAGTTGTCCTTGTATCTGCACAGGGGCAGAAAAAACATTGAAGACAATTCTTTATTCCCCATGCTGTGATACATGCTTTTTCAGTTATGATACAGGAGGATGTGATAAATTATATCTTTTTGTACACAAAAGGGCATAGTTTTGTGTCTTTGCTCTTTTCCCTAAAAGGCTGGTAATTGTGCAACAGAATGGAAAAGTGGGGTTCAGTTGTAACTAAATTTGATCTGCTTCTGTGAGTGTATTTAAGGTATGGGATGTCTCTTATTTGTGAATTATTGCAAGCTGCCAATCCAACCTGTGCAATGTTCACATTGGCAGTGCCGGCCTGAATACTGCAAATGGATGGCACTAGCTGGGGGTGACAGAGGTCTTATTCTCCACAATTTTCTGCAATTAATACTGATATCTGTGGTGAAGAAAAGGAATTGAGCCATTTTGTTAATCGAAGAGATTGGGTATTTCGCTGTTATTTGCCCAGTATTAATAGCTTATATCATCTCTTCATTGACTTATTCGCCATCTATTAGGCCATGTATAATCTTAATTCTGTTTAAAAACAAAAGGCTGTGCTCATCTTTAAAAAATTTAAACTACTTTTATTTATTCTGAATTTCTGAGGGAATATTTGGTGTCTGCTACTGTCAGTCTCCCTCTTGTTGAATCATTTTGTTTGGTTCTTCTCTACAGATAATAATTCTTTACCCATGAGAATTTGTTTTCATTTTGTTCTGAAATGAAAACAAGGAGCAGAGGAGCTGATTTGGATTATATTGATTAAAATTTAGTTTTTTTCAATAAAGTCAAATAGAGTTTTCTCACAATATTAATTCTATGATGATACTGAGGGCTTCGTGTAGGAGGATCACAAAGGAAAACAGTACAAAAAGACACAATGTTAAATCCAATATTCTTAAACAAACTTATCTGTTCCACTAATTCCTATATATATGGAGACATATCTTGTGACTATTCAAGTTACTATACTTTTACAGCAGAATTACCTAGCTAAATCTCTAAATATCTTTTTTGGACCTAGTTTCAAGTGGGGAAGCTATAAGCACTCCTCATTTAGATTGAGGAGTAAATATTTAGTCTATAAAATTTAATAAAAAACATGTGAAATTTGCAAAGCTTCTCTGAAAAGTTCTGCATTACTTGGATCTTATACCTGCACGTCTATTTTCAAATTAGCAACCAAGGAGAAAAGATAAGAGATAAGGAGGGAGATTTTAAATTGACCAGTGGTATAAGAATAAAATACTTGGGACACAAGAGATATTGAATTAAGTCTTAAGCATAATTTAATTTCACTTTCTCTATAAATGTTTTATGACCTACTTTGACATTACTGAAAGTGGAAGGTACATGGATATTTTTGACTGAGTTCTACAAAATCTCAGTTATAAAATCTTGTCTTTGAAAAGGTCATAGAGGCAGGACTTTCTCACAAGAGCACCCTAGTACCTGGGGAGGAACCTGAAATAAGCACTCTGCATAAAAATAAGCTATGTTGTCTCAAACGCTAAATTAAAATACGGGTCCTCCTACCACCATATGTAGTGTAATATGCAAAAAAGTGATTAGAAATAGCTCACCATTACTTACACAGCACAAGTCCACATGAGTAAAACATCATGTGGGCTTCCCATCTCTGCTTTTACAAGTCTTAAATTCTTTAATGGTTGGTTTGGGTTTTTTTCTTTGCCTCCTCCTTCCTAAGACATTGAAATGGAAGATTTTTGTGACAGCATTCATTTAATGAATGTCTGCCTGCTGGGACCTGAGGAGCTTTCTGGGCTGTATCATAATTTCATCCTCTGGCTTTAGCCAGACGTTTTAGTACAACTCCACATGAATTTGAACTTTGCTATCACACCAGTCAGCTTAACTGTTACTACTGGCTCTTGTTTGGTGTGTGGGTTTGCTCTGCAGTCAGGGTCTGTGATATACTGTACTTCAGTCTTGAACCAGTTCCACTGTGTTTTTTCAGGATGCAATTTTGGCTTCGGACACCAGAAGAGAATTTGCCTTTAAGATGAAAATTTAAGTTTTCCTGACTAAGCTGTTGTCTTCTTACCTGGAATTTTCAGCATGTTTTACCTAAAGAAAAAATCCCTTTGACAAAATGATCACACAGGGAATGGTGTATGTTAAATCTGCAGAAATGCATATGTTGACTTTTAAAGGAAGAGTAAAACAAATTAAAAAAATCAAGATTTCAGAGCTAGTCCTAGAGTCTTAGTCCAAAATGCAATCAATTTAATGAATACTACTTTTTGACACAGTTATTGAAAATGAAATAAGTTGAGTTAATTAATATTAAAGAAAAGCAGCCTGGTGTTTCAGCAAAGCACTACAGAGCCACTGGTGGTACCATTGCTGGAAAAGCAATAATGCCTCATGATTAGATACTAGTTTTCTCCAGCTGTGCTGTTTCCACCACAGTGCTAGGAGTAGATGCCTTGTTTCCTCTAGGGTGATACAACTTGATTTAAAAAGGAAGTCATAAACTGTAACATATGATACTGAGAAATAAGGTTATTAAAGGAATTAGCAGACAGTAAGCTGCTGAAGGCTGTTAGGGTCTATAAAATTAGAGTGGAAATGTTATTTGTTGACATTTGTTTTATTTGCAGTGGCTGATGACAGGAAATCCAAATAGAGTGTAAAGTAGTGGGATTCTGGTAACTTGTGTGGAAGTGTGAGTGCACCTATCAAGATATATTTTGGGAAAAAATGTAAAAGTGATGACAAAACTGTCTGAAGAGTACTTTTGGTATGTGTAAACAGTATGCAGGTAATTAAACTTAGAATTTTAGAAACACTGCCTATTAATCACCTGACAGAAGTTCACTTTGTGACCATTTTGCAATGATTTTGGTACTTGGCTGCTGCTGTTCCTGTCTTCAAAGAAGTCTGCTAATACCTCTTGGCTGTACTTTGGCTGAGCAGATGCACAAGAGGAAAGCTGGCACGCTGTCTGTGTACCTCATGGGTTACAGACATCCTATCATCTCACTGATTCATAGGGAGGGCAATTGAACACTTGCAGGACTGAGGGGTTTTGTGGGGTTTTGGTGGTTTTTTTTGATGTTGGGGAGATACTTCTATTGCCAGGATGCTCACTGGTATAAAACCAAATAATTTAAAACAAACAACCCAGAAAACTCTGTGTTTCTGAAATATTTGAATACATTATTCTTCTTCATCACTTCTACCTTGGGAATTGTGCCTCCTCGGTCCCAGAGCAGCATTGAACAGTTTTAGATCTGCTTCAAATTTTGCCCAGCTGTTCATGGCTCAAAGAGCTAGTCTCTAAAGCAACAATTCTGGTGTTCTAGACACATCTGTGCTGTCAGACCCAGACACCCACAGAGGTGGATGCAGAATGGCAAACTCTGCGGCCTCTGCAAACCCTTCACATTGTCATATGTGTAGCTGTGCTGTTATGTGTATGGGGATATTGTTATTTTTATTTCGGTAAAAATACTGCTATTATCCAAATTGCTAACTTTGGTTTTGGAGAACAAATATGTGTCTCAAAATACCTTTTTTTTTAATTTATTTTTTAAAGTGTTGTTTAATAAGCAGTGTTTCCTGTCTGGGGACACATGAAGGGATTAATGTGCTGTATTTTGCATCTCGGCATAAATCTCTCTGGGAAGTCAAAACTGATTCACTACAATGGTGGTTATGCCCTGAAATTTCACTGAAAATACTGTAGTTCCCAATCTTGCTGTCCATATTCACTATTCTGAAAGACTGTAATAGGTTCATATCATCTCATTGGGACCAATTTTCTTCTGTCATATTTAAGCACCACAGAGGTTTTAATGATTTAATGGCTATATTTCACTGCTTAACAAGAGAAACACTGTAATATTTCTCATCCTGTTATGACTGTCCCTCTCCTGGTGCTCTGTTATTAAATATAGATTAGGTTTCCTGGAAAGAATAAAAGTGCTGTCGTGTTCTGATATTGTAGATCTTATTGTTCTCCTAAATAGTTTGCAGAACTTCCTCTCCTCATTCACAGGATGCTAATTTCTATTTTGAATATTTAAATGTTAAACAACAGTGTTTAAATAACTTTTTGATCAAAGAAACTAGTACTCTGAGCAAAGTTTTATATCATCTCCCAGTGGCTTGTGTCCAGAGGTGATGGGAATTAGGTACCCTGCTCTTCTATGTCCCTGGGAAAATATGTATACAGAGGAGAAGACTGGATCATTCTCCTGAAGCGGAGTTTAAGAAAATACTAATTCTAACAGTTAGACTGAATTATATTGGTTACAGTGAATAGTAATTTCATTTTAATGATGTACTTTATGTAGAACAGAAAATCAGAGCTAATCATATGGAGCACTTTTTTTGGCCTTCAGCCTTTTTACACTGTCAGGTAATGAACAGGAACATTCTTTTCAAATATAGACATTATTTAATGAAGATGCATAATAATTTGCTTCTTGCAAAAGCAAACTTAACATGAGAGCCAAAAAGCAGCATATCTGGTTTTTATTTTTTTTCCTGTTCATGAAGAGCAATCAGTTGTACCTTTAGGCTGGCCATGTGTCAATTGCAAAGCAGACTTCTCTGCTGTATCTTTGAAGGCTTTTTGGATGTTTTTTTGCGTGGGTTTTTTTTCTTGTGTGTGTGTGGTTTTTTGTTTTAAGTAGAGAAACAGAACTCTATCATGGGAAGCTTGGCTTGAAATAGGAATAGTCTCAAACTTTCTCTGGTGGGCCAGATCCTTGTGTCCTCATTGAGAACATCTCATACTTGCTGAGCAAGTGAGGAGTGAGATCAGTTTCAAGTCCTTGTCCCACTTTCAGTTCTTGCTTTATAATGATGTGTCAAGCTTTTCTGGTTGAAATTATTGTCAATATAGTTTGTCAGCATGCAATAATGATGTTACCATTCTGCAATAGGCTTCCAAAAATTACCCACCCAGAGGCACAGAGTCTTTTTTTGCCTGTGACACCTGCCAACAGAAATATGTAAAGAGGGAAGGAAACACCAGAATATCTGAAACACACATATCACATTATGGTAAGTAAAGATTCAAGCCTAAGTATGAGGTAACACTAACATTGCTATGAATAATATATAATCCTTTTATTTTAGAACTAACCTTTTGACTTAAACTTTTATGAATTTGGATTTTTTGAAGACTTTTTTTTTTTCATTTTGAATATGTGCTTTTTTCTAGTAAGGTAGAAAATGCCTTTTGAAACCCCTTTGTGTTTCTGTTGACCTATACAGCTGTGTAGCTTTCACCTTTAGACAGCCTGGGTGAGCAGCTGACCTTTGTGTTTCAAAGGAATCAGGATTTTTAGAATGACTCCTTCCCATTCCCTTCCCCAACCCTCAAGAAAACCTCCATCAAAGCAAAAACAAGAAACCCACCTCTGTTTTACTTCAGTGGGAACTGAATATTTTGTGAATCTATTAAAGTTTTCTTGGAAGACGTGATTAATGCCTAGAAAATTGTATAGTGCCTAGTGCTTGTGTCTACCCTGGCAAGTGTGAGAGTGACAGGTATATTTTATACTCCATTCTAATATCTGTACTTCTCAATAGGCAGTGACTGCCAGCTGTTTCCCAATAGCCTTTTCAGGAACAGGAGGACTTTTACTCTACTGTCCATAAAAATATGCCTCTGCTGTTGCCACTAAACTTTATGTAAGCCATAAAATATATTTTGGCTCTGACTTGAAACACAAGGAGAATGTTTGCACAATGAACATCAGACATTGTCAATGTTAATGTGTAATGTCTGTTGGCAGAGTTGTCTGTAAAGATTTTTTAACCAGCCAAATGTTACTTCTATTTCACTCAGAACTCATGTCTGTCATAGGATAGGAAGAATAACAGGTTGTATTAAAATTGGCTACAGGCAGTTTAATTTTTTCCCCGTTGCTAGCCATTTGAGTAACTCCTGGCAGCAATTATATATAACACACATTCTTTTCAAGCTGACTGTAAATAGCAGAGTGCTGTATTGAAAATCTTATGGCATTTTAAAAAAATTATACACATGTATACACATATATATGTACATTTGATACAGGTATCAGAGTAACTTTGAAGTGATAAGCTGGGTCTTTCACAAAAATGCATAAAGAAATGGTTAACCTTGCAACTAATTTATCCAGTGTCTGACTTATTATTATTCACAGTGACAATATTTAAATCAATTACATATCCTTGAAATATAGATTTCAAGCTTCATAATTGATAGTGTGCAAAAAACTTCATATTTCAATAGATATCAAAGCTGCACACAGCTATAGAGAAGAAAGAGTCCAATAATACTCATTTTGTCATCTTTTATCTTGAAGCTTGTAAGGCTTCAGTACTTGCTATTACAGATGTAATACTGTGCACCTATCTGTGTGTGCACACATTTGTGCATCATTTCTGATGTATGGATGGTACAAATACTTTATCTAATTAAATCCTCAGAGTTTTAGTACAGAATTATAAACCAGGCCTGTAGTCTATCCTCAAGTAGTGGGATTTTTGTTTTGTATTCCTTTAACAAGTAGCTTCAAGAACTTTTTTGAGAACTTTCAGTCAAGAAATTGAAATAAAAGCGTAGTTCATTATGTGGATGCCCAACTAGAAAGGTTGTGTGTGTGTGTGTGCTGAGCCATAAGGCATGCAAATTCCTCTCTCCTAATATAAGCTTGTTCTTCTTGTAAAGGCTTCTGGCTTATATTTTTTTCTAGTGTTCTACAAATGCATAGAAACTCTTTCTACCTTGCTGCATTTCCATATACTTTTCACCATAGCTGTACTTAAACATCTCAGGATCACAAATGAACATATTCTTCTGTTCTCAGATGTCTCCTGGGCTAAGTATTTGTTCATATTTTACAACTGAGGGACTACATTTAATTCTTTACCTATAATTTTCCTCAGAGAAGTCAGGAATTCAGATCATATTTCAGAATCCTTACTTGGTGTCCTACCCCGTAGGCCATGTTTTCTTCTTTAAGGAGGTGAGTGTTTACTGTAGTGGAGGAAATTACAAATTGATGGCCAGTACAGGTGTTATAAACAGGAGTTAAATTTTGAACATCTTTTTCCACAAGAGAAGATGAACATATCAGTTAATGTCCCCCAGGTCTACCATAGCAGAATGCCAAACGTTTGATCACTCAGTCACTGCTTATATTTTTAAAAAGGCAAAATGTATAGATTTTATACAGGTCCTATGAGGAGAGGCTGAGAGAGCTGGGGATGTTTAGCCTAGAGAAAAAGAGACTGAACCTTGCCTTCACTCCACAGGAGAGAAGCAAACCCAAGGAAATAAAAACAAAATGCAGGAATGAAGCATGTGTTGAACATTCTGACTAAGAAAGTTAATTAACATAAAGAATCAGTACTGCAAACCCATATAAGCATTCAGCTACCTATCCATAAAGGAAAATTTGGACCCTTAAGCTTTACTATCTCTTGAACTCCTCCCCTGAAGTCAAGAAATGTGCCATTTCGTACATGCTTTGTAACTAAGAACTGAATCCTTGATTGTTAAAACAAGAAACTATAAGCAGCTCACTACTGTACTCTTACACTTGGGCAAGCAATGGGATTTTTTCATATAATCATGTATAGTCTTATTTATTTTGTGTGCTTCTCTAAGTGGGTGCATAAGTAGCTAATACAGACAGAGAGGCCAGACCCAAATCCCCTGATTCAGGCACTTCTGAGCTGTGGAGTGTTCAAAATCCAAATCAGGGTTTTACAGCTTGAGCCTTTCTCTAATATTTGTTCAGATTTATGATAAATGTAGTACTTTAGAGCTAATTCTTGTTCATAATGTATCTGTTGTTCAGTCATGACTACAGTGTATAAATATCACACATTTATCTTTGAGCCTGTAGACATTTAAGCCTCTCTGTTCTTTGGGGCGTTATTTATTTATTTACGCCTTTGCTTGTTTGATAGATGGCAGCAGATAAATGTTTCCTAACTGGAGATGTCTCATTAGTTTTTGTTTTTAGTATCATCTGTCATATGACAGCAAACAACAGGGAATTTTTGCACATTTGTATGACTGTATTGCGTTTTCACTTAGAGCTGCTTCTGTCTTTTCACAGGTGAGGTGATACATAAATATAACCTCATCCTTAAAGACTATCTTCAAAGAAAATGCATTTATACTATAACCAGAGCCCTATCGTCTTGTCATTACAGCCCCACAATTTTCAAGGAAGCAAGCTCGCTCTCTGCTATAGAAGGTGGAGACTGGGAAGCTGGCTCTGCTAAGCCTTGCCTAATGCAAGCTGCTTTAGTATGCACATCACATCATGCCGGCTATACTGCAGGGAGCAGGCAGTTATCGCACAAACGTGCATCCTCAGAGCCAGGATAAACACTCCGCTACTCTCCCTCTAAACTGCTCTTCTGGGAGGGAGAGAAAATAAATAGGGAGCGAGAGAGGCATTTGAAGTAACCTTTTTAAGAACGAGGCAGCAGCCAATAGAACCTTTCTTTTTGCCTTCTTTTTTTTTTTTCTCCCCACTTCTTACTAGAGAAATTCGTGTTACCTCAGCAATTAAGGAGAAGAGCCAGCACCTAGGGTTCCAGGCTGTGAGGGGGAGTAGCAACTTGTACCAGGTAGGAAGCCCTTTCAACATCCTTTTAAATCCATGCAGCTCAGTTACTACTTGCTATGTTGCTATACAGTGTCTGACTTCTGGAGACCTTGTGTCTGCTAGTCACCATTCCCTGAGTGAAAGAGACCTTGGGGAGCTTTAATTGCCAATGACCTTCAGGGTATTTCTTGGAAAGGCACTGGTTCTTAGTGCTGTAAAGTAAAGCAATCTATACTTTGGTCTGACGGCTTAAAGTGTGCATTTAGCATCAGGATGCAGCTGGGTGAAACTGCAGCTGTTACCCGTCTACGAAACCATGTCACAAATGAGTAAAAATTAGCCATTTTATAATAACTGAAGCAGCTGCTCTGCATTTTTAGCAACACGGCTGTGTTACTTTCCAAAACTTATTACCATAAATTCTTTTTGTGTTGGAAAGTCAGCAGATATGCTTTACTGTATTCAAAGTTATTTTGACAGTTATCTACTATATTTTCATAGTTGGTTATGCATATTTTATTAAGACTTTTCTAAACTTTCCTGAGGCAGCTGTATCTTATGTGGCAGGTTGATATTCCTCCTAACAAATAGTTCATGTAATAATTGTAGTGAGGGGTTCTGATATTTGCTTTCCAGTGTTGCCTGCTGCGAGCCGGTGGGAGTGCAAGCATCCCTTGAGATGCCTGAGGGCTGGGGTGGAATGGAGCCCTAGGTCACATATGCTCATTTTATCTGCCTTAATGCTACAGGACAGAGGGGAAAGTGAGGAGGAGGAGAAATCTGTAATTGGGCTTTGTGATCCTGTTTTGCAGTGTTTTTCTCCTTGTATTTGTATTCATTCACAGGAATGAATGGTTAGGTGATATCTGTTCAATTTGTATTTTATTGGATTGTGATAGTGATGGGACTTTATAAGTTTATTAAAACAGGAGTAGCATTTTTATAAGTTTGGAGGTTAGGAGTCAATTGTGCAAGACTTATCATGGTATCTGTAAGACTCAAAGTTTATCGCGTGGTCAATTTAAGTTGCTGTCTTCTGAGCAGTTAAGGGAGTCTGAGGCAAACTTTTCCAAGCTTTAATATTCTCTTCTGTACATAAGACTAGTGACAAAGAGTTCTTAATGGTAAAAATCTATATGTATTTTTAAAGTCTAAGCAGTGGTGTGAGCAAGTATACCATGTCTAAGGATTCAGTTGCTTGCAAGAACAATTGAAAATAGTGTTCAAAACAATCAGAGTTTAGGTACCACTGCTGTAATAAAAAAATAAATACTGATAATAGCAGAGCTCTCTCAGTAGCCACACAACCTTTTCTTATATGTAATTACTCTATGCAGAAATAGCTCCATATATTTTGTTTAAAGGTATCTTGTGACTCTTATCTGTAGGAAAAACTGTTGAGGATGTCTAAATCCATAGCCATTTTTCTGATGATCATAATGAAAAAAACAATTCTTGGAAAATGGGAATTGTATCTGATAGCAATAAAAGCTAAGGAGGTAAAAAAAATAGCTTTGAAAATTACAGCTGTGAAATAGAGGTGAGATCTAGTTAGTGACCAGGGTTTGTTAGAGGACCTACCAGCAGGTAAGAACAGTTTTACACTCTGTTTCCTCCATACTTAGAAATTCAACACTTCAGAGAATTCATACTTGGAAAGTACCAGTTCAATTAACAACCAAAGTAGGAAGAAAACTGGAATGGGAAAGTGATGTCATGACTGCTTTTATTTCTCTTGATATGTGAAATTTGCAATGAAGAAAATTATATCCACACCCTTCAGGGGTTTTTAATATGTTGTAAAACTGAAGCAAACCATTACCTTAAAGAGAAAAAGGGAGTAGTAAGTTGAAGACATCAATGCATTTCACTAGAAACTGTTATTTAGAAACATTTAAGGCAAATGGTTGGTGAAGAGTGTTTTTTTTCTTTTTTTTTTTCTTTAATTACTTCGAGCTTTTTTTAACTTCCAGTCCAAATGTTAATCTAGAAATATGGAGAATTCTCAGATTCTCAAAATACAGGTGTTGGCAGCTGCCTATCTGGAAACTTATTGCAGATCTGAGTTTTTCCATATTTTCCTGATTCACTAGTAGTGCTTTATGTAGATTTGCATTTTGGTGACTCTAGTTCACCTTGTAGCTTATGAGTTTATCTTTAATTATTTTTCTGGGTTTATTACTTGTTGCTCACCCTATTAAAAACCT